>NC_133930.1:64137328-64316317 GCF_964199755.1 Larus michahellis
CTCTGCACCATTGTGCATGGCATATCCAATAGTGCAGTGGTGATAAATATTGTTTCCTTTTGTGAACTTTTCATGGAATAATCAGTGATAATACTGTTATTATTATGACGGAAGATAACTTACTTCTTCTACTAACTTCAACACAGGAGATCTGAAATAGTTTCTAAACTTTATGAAAAAAAAAATCTGTTCATGTTGGCCAACTTGTAACCTTGTGAAAGCAGACATTTTAAACCTCAATAAGATATTTCAGGTGGCCGCCTAAATCTGTCCAGGCCCATGCAGGTATCTGAATGTGACATTACCATGAAGACTAAATGCGGTTACGTTCCCTAACAGGACGATGCTAAGGCTGCAGTGCTGACAGACCGTGTCCTTTAAGGAATGTTTGCTTGATCCTCTCTTTCTCAGGCTGCAGTAAAAGCTGTGGTGGCGTCAACTCGCCTCGGCAGCGCCAGCGGTCACAGCACGCACGACAGCAACAAGCCCAGCCATAACCCATCGCCTGTCCATGACGGCAAACCCGAAGAGAAACCCACTCAGGAAGCAGAAGCAGCTCCAGAAGAAATGTCTTAAGTCAACGTGCTTCCTTGTTTCAGCTGAGACCCATCATTTCATACACCAGCTAACTTGTCATTCAGCAAGAGAGATTCGTAAGCTTGGCCTCTCTGGTTCTGCTTTGGGGTGCCAAATGCACTGGCTGGTGATCCTACCTTCAATGCATGTGACTGCTTATGAAAATAGTAAACTGTTCCATAAGGCATGTCATGGAAACAGTGTTATTTGCAGTAATACCGGCAGGTGAAAACATGGGGATAAATAACTACCTACCATAATGCATATGCTTTATATACATCTATCCAGTGTTTCTAGATGGCATTTGAAACAAAATACTATTTAATTTGGTTTTATGGAAGTAGGTGTCTTCTGTATGTCGTGAGTTTCTTTGAACTGATTCCTTCCAGATTCATAGCGCTGCAGCAGACGAAATGGAAGGAAATACCAAGCCAATGCTTTTAAAACTGATGTACGAAATAATGCTTTTTATCTGTAAAACTCAAAAAGTATTTGGGGATTTATATGCAAAAAACATTCCACTACTTCTGGGAAGAAATTGAAATGTTAGTTCAACTAGGCATGAAAATGTACATTCCTCAAGCTTGTGTTGAGAATGCCTTATTCTGACTTCTCCTGTTTATATACAGTATTTTAATGACAACCAAAATCACTCGGATTTCTGCCATTTCATTCTCTAGTAAAGTGTTAGCAAACCAAAATGATAGACTAAAAGAAGGTTAGAGTAGATGCAAATTTTTGAAATACCATTATATTTATTCATTAATTTCTAAACTGTGCAGCTAGAAGATGTTTTTATAGGGCCTAAGGGAATAATCTGCAGTTTTACAAGTTGTAAACGCTTGAAGGAAGCTATTCCACAACTTAATGATTTTGCTCTGGGGAAACACTCTTATACAAGGTCTGGTAGCAAGTAGTGTAATCTAGTTGCTTCCCAGATAGTTTAACCTCATGAGTAACCAGTTTCCACTTGTCACCGTAATTAGTCCAGATGTTCCTAACAAAGGACCCCTCCTGTACAGTGATCCACCAGCACAGATCTTGCATCCACTCAGAGCTCCTGTGTCTTAAGTTAAAAGCTGTGTGCATGGATCAGCTTGCAAAATTAGGATCAGGCGCTTCACCTATCTTGATTTTTTTGTTGAATGTAATCGATAGGAATTGAAAAACTTACATGCATCAGTGTGTCTGACCATTTACATTTGTTTGTTATCACTTTGATAGCACGTGAATTTCGTAATGTTATTGATATATTACAGAAATGGCAAAAAGAACCTGATGTACAATAATGTCGTTTGTGTTTGTTAAACTTTTGAATACTGATAGTTACCTAAGACCCTAATACACTCAACATTCCTCTATTGCTTTAATTGTTTTTATGTTAAGTTAGGCCTTGCACAACTTGCCTTGAAAAAATACATCAGCTACTGAAAAAACAAGTCATTAATAAAATATTCAGTGGCTACATTTCCTGGTTAAATTAAAAGGTAATACAATGTTATTCGTATGGTAGGTTTGATAAATAAAATGTAATCTAGATTAATATAAAAAGGAAGATTAAAGATACTGTCTTTACTAGGTGAGAATGCATGCTAATGAATGTACTGTACTTGAGATTTTTTATCCATTTCTTATAACTCTTTGAACTTGTACAAAAAGGTTTGCTAATTAAGCGTGGCTGAAATTGGAAGTACGTGCATCTGTCCTTTTCCCAGGTGACACTCTTTGAGGTCAGCTGAAACAGCTGGTGGGGGCTTGGCAGCTGTGAACAGGCCAACAAGACACTTATTGCAGATTTTCCCTTGAAAACAAGTACAGTAAGACTGGCCACTTGGAGAAGGTGACAGGTGCACCCACCTGTCTCACTTTTTACTGTCTCTTTATCTCCTGCAAGGAGACTGCAGGACGAATGCATTTCTCAGCCACAGGTCGCCTCTCCTGGTTATATAGTGGTGAAGCCATCCAAGTTTGGTCGGGGGGAGGTTTGATGGGAGAGGCTGGATTTCTGTAACCTTCCCTCCTTCATTTGGGGTAGTCGCGTCTCATCTGCGGGAGGGGAGCCGGCTGCACAGTCATTGCGCACCTGTGAGTGCTTGAGCAGAAGCACCTTCTTCTGAGGCACAGTTTGTTGAGCTGAAAAGTAGTCCCAGATGATTCTTAAAGTTATTCTTTGCTAAATTATACCATAGCGTATCATAAATATGAACTGATGCCGTGCAACTGGAGATCTCTCTGTGACCGCACAATCTCAGAGGCAGCTCTGTCTTGTGCATAAAGGCTCTGGGCTTCTGTTGGTTTTGCTTAGTTTTCTTCTATTATGCTCGATATGAAACAATCAGGATGTCTGTGCTAAATGAATTAGCAATACTCAGTAAAGGAGTATGTCTGTCTTATGTCTGACAGTACTACACAGAAGGAAGAGCAGCGCTGGGGTGTATGCATGTAACTGAAGAAAGGAGTGTTACGTGCATCATTTTTCTCTGAAAAATCACGTCCTAATGACATCTGCTGTAATTCAGACTTGGGAGCACAACACCAGTGTCTCGCTGTGGCTGAAAACTATGAACACACCCCAAAACTACTGGAGGTGGACCGGTTCCACATCTGTCATTATAAACTAAGTAGAAAATTGCTGATGCTCTTTTCTGTTGAAATCCTAAGCTTTAAGTTTTTAAAATCTTCAACATATTAGTAAAATCCTTCAAGTACAAAAGGGGGAACCTTTCCATCTTTTTGAAGCGTTCGAACTTAGCAAAGTTTTTCCTTCAGAGGCAGATTGTAGTATTAGCCAATTAAAATCTAATATTTATGAGCTAGGCTGAGGATCTGATGGCTGTTAAATGGCTAACAATGCCCTGCCTTTGCACAGCAACAGGTTTTTTTACAAGTTCTGAAAAACTTACTCCAGCACAGAGCAGATTTCCTGTCATTTCAAGAACTCTTGCTAGCGATTTTGCGGATGACACGGTAGATTGCACTGCGCGAGCTGTGCTGGTTTGTTAGCTGAAGTTTGTACTTTGCTTTGTGCAAGCATGCTGTAGAGACGCAGACACGCCGTAACCAAACTTTTGAATGCAAAAGAGCATCCAGGCAAAAGTTTGTGACACAGCGTGTGCTTCAGACGAAGGGCGCTAAGGGCCCTGTCCCCGCGAGCGAGCAGGCTGTCGGGCATGCAGAGAGGAGTGACAAAAACCACCCAGCATCCCCTTTGCAAGGACCTGTTTGACTCGGTGAATAAAGCAAAGTGCTCTCAAAAGCCATGTGGTGCTAGAGCAGTGTAAAAGCGGCAACAAGAAAGTTTTTGGAAGGGGCTCAGATCAGCCGGGAGTCCCAGGCTGGAGGAGGCCGTGGCTCACGGGCAACGGGGCAATCACCAGATAAAGATCCTTCTCCTACAACTCATGCTGCAGGTGAAACACAGCTGGCAGCTGTGGGGCAAGTGAGGACAACACTGCATTTTCTGCAGCCCGGCAGCAGGGAAATGGAAGAAGATGCTGGGAGTTGTCAGCGTCCAATGTAGCAGGTGAACAGCAGTATCTGCTAAGCAGCAAATGCAGGACTCTGGAGAATAAACACCCATTTCCAAATAGTGATTGGCAACTGTCCCTCCGCTCCCGCACATCCTGGGGGATGCTGTTACACAAAGCCCTGCAGTGCAGCTCCCAAGGGGTATTTTTTTAAGAGTGGCATATGAAAGTGTAGGGTGGAGGACTCCCAGCAGATGGGTGCACAGCGTCCCGCGTATCGCCTGCTTAACAGAGTGACGGACCCTCACGAGTCTCGGCGCAGTGCCTTGACCCCTGGCTTGTGCAGAGCCTGTGTGTTTCTGCTGGTGAAGAGATCATTTTCGTGTGACTGAGTCCACCTTGTTGCTGCGCAGGTTACGAGTGCATCGCTGATGTAGGCATGGCATTCAAGTAACCAAAAATATCTTCTTATATGGGAGAAAAGCAGGAATGAGGCTGACCAAGCAAGATGCACAGTTAGACATAGAGCACAATGGCAGGGATACAAGCAAGTTCTGGAGATACCAAAGGTAAACAAAGAGAGACAGCTCAGAACATCCTCAAAATTACTATGTAAACCAATGATAACTCAAAGAATGTCCTTTGCTTCCTTTCAGAGTAATTTCAGTTAGAACATACAACCACAATAGTGAGGGTTAATTCCACTTTTGTATGAAGAAATTTAGCTTCTCTGATAAGCCCTGCACAATACCATGCTGCAAGTTGCAACAAAACCCATCAGCTGCATTGTGAAATAACAAGAAAAAGAAATTATAAGGAAGAAAGAGGAGAAAAGTAGGAATAAAATAATTACCTAGTCTAGTTATATCAGGAATGTAAGGATCTTAGTTCCAGAAGATGTATAAACATTTACTGACAAGACTGTAGATTCTCCACATAAGAAAGATTTTGCTTTGTGTCTGGGAGGTAAAACTTCTGACCAGTGTAATTCAGTGAAGACGGGTGGAGGATCAGTGCAAATATGGAGAGCATCCCTTGGCGTGTGAATCCTTTAACTTGTGTAAGGATGGAATGATGTACATGCATATAACTAAAAATCCGTCAAAACCAAAAAAAACCCCCTACGTCGCATGCTCTTCCACCCCTTCAGAGCGGAGCAGAGAATATGAACAGAGTCATGAACTTAGTCATTGTTGGAACACTTTCAGATGTTTTGGGGATAGGCGTAGTACAGAAGCAGGAACAGAATGGAATCATCAAAGTGGCCCAATTCTGAACTTACCAATAAAATTATAGATATATATTAAAATATATATGTACATGCACCCACAAATATATAAATTTATCAAAAGAGAGGGAGAGGGTGCCTAACAGTCTCTAAGAGCCATGTCTGCATTAACAATCACAGCAACATTTTAAGCCATTTGCAATCTTTTGCCATTTGCCAGCATTACTCAGCTGGAACTGAAACCATAGCGTTTAACGTTCTTGTATACATGGATCAACGCTGGATGGAATTCAGTGTAATGGATATCAAGGTATGAAAGATTAATAAATGCAGTGGTACAGAGTTTTCCCCAGGTCTGGCTCCTTCTTACCAAGACAGAATTGGGAAACGAGTGCTTCAGTGCCCTCGTCCTTTTGCGTGCTCAGGACATGGGCCAAAGTGGTGTCACAAGGGAAGCACAGCATTTTGCGATGGGTTAGAGCTGCCCTAAGCTGCACCAGAGGCCCCTGCCCAGCGATGTTCCATTCACAACATGTGTGACCAAGAACTGACAGTCTAACCTTTAACTTGTATATCAGGAAGATGCTTACTGACCAAGGTACATTAAACAGCATGTGTTTGCTCCTGTTAAGTAGCGTAGAGCTCCTACCGCAGTATCAGATACTTTTTTCTGTCCACCTGAGAAATCACAGCATTCCACAGTGTTACATGACGACACATGAAGAGCAATGCTTAAAGGGATCTTTTCTGTTTTTCCATTTGAAACTCTGGTTTCCAGAACAAGTGTTAACATGCATTCACGGCCAAATGGTTTGTTGTTTTTCTTCCCCTTCATGCTTCATCTTTTTTCCTGGCCCTGGATGCCATGGGGCACCCAGGAAGAGCTGTCAGCTGCCAGTCAGTGGGAGAAGAACCATCTGACGCTTGGCAGGTTTCAGCAGCACTGCCCGGGCAAATCTGCTGTTTCCCTTGGGTCTGTCAGATGGTTTCGCTCCTGCTCTTTGAGTTGCTTGAGCTCCCAAAAGAGTCTAGGTTTTTCTGGTCAAGTGTAAGTATATTCCTCCGTAAGCCACCCATGGTGTGATTTGTCATTGCCAGTTAGTACCCAGGGAAAGGTGTTCCTCTTTTCCCTCCCCATTTTCTAGACTCATGTTGTTTTCTGGTACCTCCCATTTCCTTTCTGAAGAGCCTGTACCAGACTGACAGGAATAGCCCAGTGCTGTGCAACAAATGCCAGACAGAACCAGAAAACAATTCAGCTGCTTGAGTTAGTTTCCCAGTAGAAGAGGAAGGCGCCTGGGCAGCTGTAGATGCGTTGCTGTAGGAGCTGCTGGCGGTCGGGGTGAGGGGTTCAGAGCAAAGCGGCACAAGAGCAGCACCGTGCCAGGTTCTGCTCCGCAGCACTGGGAAGCTCCTTCGTCAACGGCATCTTGTTCCTTCCATGGGGATGTGGTCAATCCAAAGAAGCACATCAGGCTTAGGAACTCTGAAAAATATCATGTGTGCTGTGACCAATGACCTTCTTAATACCATTTACTTAAAACTGGTTGATGTATTTAGTGTTACCCAGCATTGCCACTTGCAATGTTGGCAGAAGAAACAGCAAAGTCAGTTCATAACACTCGGTCCCATTTGTTGTTTGGAACTGCAGATAATGATCTACTTCATAATACAACAATGTGTGCAGCCAATCATTGCATCTGCCTATGTACACACAGGGAAAGTCTATCAAAGAGAAAAAAGACTGTAATTCTTATCCCCATGTTGGGTGGATCTGGGATGGCTCTCCTAGTTGAAATTACTCTGTCGTAGACTTTAGGCAGTTATTCTGGTAACTCAAAAGCCAAGGCAAGCCACTGGGTATCATTTATGGCTGCAAATGGCATGTGGTATATCCCAGAGAGAACATGCTCTGGTAGCCGCTGAGTCGCATTTATTCGTCCACAGAACTGTGTGTAGGGGTCTGTTTTATCATATCAGCCCTCACTATCATCTGCCTTGTCCTTTTGAGGTACTCCTTCCAAAATAAATCTTTTTCATCTATGTAGGAAACTTAAATTAATTGTCTGCAAAGTCAACAGTTGTTCATCCGTGTCTCCTTCACACTGCAGCCCCAAGGGAGGCTCGCTTCCAACCCCTGTCAAAGCAATGGTGTTGGGCACCACATGAGTTGTGATGAGGTAATGTTATTTTAATCCTGCCTCAGGAATTCTCTCTCTCCCCCTTGGACAAGCCAGGCAAGCTGTAGGTTTTGCAAATGTCCAGTGGTCAAATTACTATACTTAATTAACCAAACAGGGTGTATGAAGACGAAAGTGCAGAGACGCATGGCTGTTGGAGAGCCATGTATCTGAGACATTGCTGTTAAGTTCCATCTTCCACTTCTGCTTGAAGTTAACCAAAATGATTAGGCCTGTTTAAATCAATTGACCTAGTCACAGCAATAAAGGCACCTGTGAGAGAGTATCTTTGCAGATTAAGACACGGTTTTTACAGGCGCTAACCACAAACCCCTCCAAATGTTAGCTCCAAATAGCTGCATTGCACTGTGAGAAATTATAGCTACTATATCTGCAAGAACCAGGGTATCTAGGAAAAAACAGACCCCAAGGCATGACTGTGTTACTTACAAATGCTAACTGTACATGAATGAGCACAACCTCCACCACAAATCTCTACGTCAAGCGATAAATGCACACAAGAAAAACACCAGAGGATTTTGCTACAGAGCACACCGAAGAGAGTTCCTTCTTATCTTTGTCTGGACAAGGAGTAAGGTGAAAAGTGTCTATAGTGTTTCCTCCAAGGTCTCAGGTTCTCTGAATTCTGTTATTTTCCAGACATCACCATCAGCCATGTTTCTGAAAGCTGCACAAATGTATCAGCACCAGCCTCCTCCCGATGGAAAAACCTCACCACTGACCCCACTTTTCATTCCTAAGACATCAAAGCTGTTTTGTTCATATTATTAATATGGCTCGCAGCCTCTTCCTCAGCTTGCGATGGGGCCTGGAGTAGTCTTTAATGGTGGGCAGGGGTTTGTCAAGAAACATTCTTGAAACTAAGCAAATGGACTGCATGCGTATTTAGAAAAAAATACCTTTGAAGGATTTTCTAAATCCTGCTGCAGCGGTGACCTCCCTGAGAAGTATCTTCCTTGGGAATAACAGTGATCCATGGTACCCCGCAAAGGATCCCAGACCGGTGCCACCGCTAACAACCTGCCCTCAATTTAGAGGTGGGTGCTTTGTTTGCTCTGCTCAAATCTTTACTATATTGGCTGCAGGGAAACAGTAATTACAAACAAAGAGGTTTGTTACCAAAAGCAATTAGAAAGAAGAACAGTTAAACCACTAGCTGCTGAGAACTAAGCCCATCTGTGTCTTCATGCTATTGTGCACAACAGGAACCACTTCCTTCTTCACACCACATGCTCATGAGAAGTCATGCTAATGCTTCTGATTAAATAGCAGAAATTTCATTTAATTTTCTGTAAGGGACATTGTTTGGGGGTTTGATTGTTTTGGTTTGTTGGTTTTTTTCCCCAGAATACACAATGTTGAGAGGCCTATGCTTGTGAGAAAATTGACTCTGAAGTGATTAGGTGCTCAGGGAGAAAGAAAGATGGAGAGGTGGAGGAGGAACCCTAGTCCCTAAAGACTAAGATAGAAAGGATGGTCTTTCAGTACAGCAAGGGTGGCTGATCCAGCCTGTGAGGGAGTGGGAGAAGAGGGGAAGAGTCACTGACTTCATCTCACCTAGGGGAAGCAGTTTGTTAGTCCTGAGGATCTATACCACCATGCCCTTGCAAGCCTGGGAGGTACCAAGCAGAGTCTGGCTGGCTGCTCCAGACCCACAGTAAGGAGCTCATCAGCTTATGCTGGTTTTAACCTAAAGAAATGTGATACATTAAGGGCTTGTGTCTGGCTGAGCCTTGGTTTGGACGCTCCTGGTGGCTCTTGGCTTTGAGGCTGGATGAGGACCAGACCATCAGCAGGGAGTTTTGTGCTTCTGTTAATTCAAGAGGAGTATATGCTGCATGTTTAGGGTAAGTGCTGATGCTTCCAAGACAAACAGACAAATGGTGCTATTGACTTGTAACACAAAGTATTTTATAAGCCTGTTACAGAAGCTCGTTGATCTCAGAGCAGTGGCGGCTTGAGTCTTAACAATAACAATCAAAAATGTCATATATCTATTAGACTTTCTCAAATTAGCTCCATGTCCTGTGTACCTGACTCCATCCTTTACTGCTTGATGTGTAAGAAATCCTGTACTGTCAACACTGTTTGCTTGTGCCAGCAAAGATGTTAGTGACTAAATAGAAGTTATGGACCACTTGTTTGTTTAACTGTACACTTTTACTTCAGACTAAGCCTGTTTGTGTAGTACCTTTTCTGATACTGTGCAAATGAACCAGAGAGAAATTTGAACCAGAAAAAAAAAATGACAGTTTTGTTGTTTCAGTGTATTGTATTTGGAAGCAATGTACCTGCTTGTGTGCTTGCATGGAAATGCTGATAAGCCATGAGAATATGCTTTGATGATGGGAAGTCTATTTTTAATAAGTGGCTTGCATGACTGATCGGATGCTAAATAAACTAGTAAATCTAGAAATGCTTATATCTATTATTTGCTGACAGCTAATGCTCAGCGTAGGGAAAGGAACAATAGTCATCATTATAGGGAGATGTAATGATGGGTGTTATCTGTTTATATAGCGCAGTCTTATATTCCAACTTGGCATAGCATTTCCTCTTCTCCTCTTCCCTCAACACCTTAGCAGTTGGATAACAAACTAAATCTTTTATTAGTGGTGGAGTACAGAAGTAGGGGGATGGAAAGGCCTTTGTAAGGTTGTCCAGGTTATCCCTGTGCCCCGGGGAGGGTGATGTGAGGTGGATACTTGTCTCACTTGTTTTAAAGACCTACAGCAATCAAGGCGCTGCCGCTTCCTTGTGCAATCTACAAAATCATTTTGCTACTCTTATAACTAGAAAGTATTTTATAAAATTCTGAGTCTTTTTGTGGCTGTTAACGGTTTGTCTGTCATGGTGATCTGTTTTCTGCAACGATATCTGGTGAATCCAAAGGTTATTAAAATGCTCCTTTGTTCAGCATCCTCCCCTCTCAGCGGCGCAAACCAAGTCCTTCCCCACAGGTCACACGCACCCAACAGGTCTTTCACTGCCCTTCTTGCTTGCATACGGATTTTCTGCCTGTAATTGACCAGTTTCTGTCTTAAACTATGGCAGCCAAAAGCCCAAAGCTGTACGTGGTACCTGAGTGGAGGCCTTGGCAAGACTGAGGTGTCAGAAGGGTTATTTTTTGTTTCTCTGCTCTGTTTCTGTATCTGTCACTTAGCACCCTCAGTGGTGTTCCCTCCTGATCAGTTCACCATGCGTCACAACTGCCACGGGTCTGCAGAGGGGCTGCTTGGCCAGTTGGCCACTGTCTTGTACTGGTGCAGCTTGTTATTCCTGCCACCTGCAACTCCTTAGGCCTGCAGACTCCTTGTCCCTTCATACCCCTTTGTAGGAGACGATTTTTCAAAACCCATGGGGCACATAAGAAATAAATGATGAAAACCTCTGCAAGATATTCCACATGGCAGTAGTGCTCCAGAAAAACTGTGTAATTTGGCACTTCCATGGATGCTGCTCAACCTTTTCCCAAGCTGAGGAAAGGCATAAGTTACTACTACAGTTCCATGAAATCTTTTTCCCCTCTCCACAACAGAGTGGAAAAGGGCAGTGGAAAGTCAAAAGAAGAGGGCACGTATAGGAGACAGGTCTTATGGACCTTGAGTTCCCCCTGGAGCTCAAGATTTTTGTGCTTTGGACTGACGTCTTAAAAATAGCGCATGAAACAGCAGTGTGGGAGCTTGTGTTACAGCATAATATTACACTGGCTTTATAGCGGGCTTGAGACGAACAAGAAAATGGGATGTAAGAAAGAACTGACAAGTCCGTAACCTGACAGAACTACTCAGAGGGACTGTCCATAAATTAGGGTAGCTGGGGAGTTAAACAAAACTATCCTGCCTCATAACTAACAAAAATCTGCATTTCTGCTGATGCCCGGTGCAGGCTGCTTCTTTCTAAAGCCCTGGGGTTTTGTAGTTCTGAAGTCCTTCTGAGCAGTCAAAACACGTTTTTCCTTCAACGTGTTGTACATGTGCAAGTAGCTTTTTGTCTAAAATATGCAAGGATGGACATGGTTTGGGAAAAGATGCAATATTTTTACATGCGTTGTGATTTTCTATACTTTTATTGGCATTTTAAAAAAAAATAATGCATGAAAGGCCTCTTTCTTCTTCCTCACTTTTTTCTTTTTTTTTTTTTCTTTTTCATTACCATACTTCCATTGCTTCAGGCAAGAAAAGTAGCAGGTAGAACGTGTGGTGGGCATCAGGTTTCCTCAATTTCTCTTCCACAAATGCTCAATTTCCGTGATACAGGCTGGGAGGCAGAACAGAAAGATGTTTTGCCCTGGATTCTTTATCTGGCCTGCTGTTTTCCACCAGGAAGTGTTGGTTCCTTATAGTAAAAAGGTGATCAGCCTCTGTAAAGAATCATTTAAGGTGCTACCTATTAGAGTTAACACAATAAAGAAACAAAGGGTTGTACAGATAGTTTTGCATCCCTTCAAATGCTGGGAACCCTGAGTTGTAAGCCATCAAATGGGCCTCCGGCACAGCATGCCGTGCACATCCTGCCTGTGGAAGGGATTTTCCTAAAACAATTCATCACTTCATTCATCAGCCTACCTGTCATTTCTGCTATCAAGCAGGAAGGGTGTCCACACAACTTCTTGGGGCACTGTCAGGGAAGGCGAGGCAGGTGGTGTAACGGCTGGAACTGCCTGGCAGCTGTTTGCGGGCTCCTCTGCCGTTGTTAGCAGGGTGAAGTTATCCTGCATCCAGGGGACATGCGCGGCGCAGCGCGGGGCTGGCCCGGCTCAGGTTAACAGCTGTGTGGGTCACTAACTCCTCGATGTGCCACCGTCTTCTGGTGAAGATGACCTGCACCTGCTGGTCTTGGGAAACTTTCAGCATCTCAACACTAACGGGCTGCATTGCTGTACAGACCTTCATGCTTTGATGTTATGTTTTAAATTAGCCTGATCATTTGAGACAGGGAGACCATGAAATTCAGCAGAGATGGCTGTGCACATGGGGCTTCCATGCGTAATCCTATATGTGTAAGAGATGCTGTTTTGAAGGGACATTGCTCATGCTCCAGTGAACAGGTATGTTGTCATTTCTTTCCTTCTTCCTCCACCTTGTGAGGAGCTCAAAATCCTGTGAGGCATATGGACAAGGAGGGGTCATATGGTACCGAAATAAGAAAGTGCTCATGTTTGCAACTGCTCAGATGCTCCACCGTGAGCATTGCCCTGCATCCCCAGTGAGCCTCAGAGCTTGAATTAGTAACACCAACACACTAGCCATAATGCTGTCTGATTGTAACCCGAATTAAAGGCAGTACTCAGATTGACATGCCGAGAAAGTCAGGGAATCTGATTTAGGATAGTAATTTGCTCTCCAGGGTCATAACCTGCCTCAGAGCCCAGTCTGTGCTGGCTGACAGGTCGGCAGGGCCAGGGACAGAGCTCAGTAAACAGTTTCTGCCAGGCATCCTGGGGCACAGCCAAACTGGTCCACGGAAGGCCTGAGCACAGTCAGTTTCTGATTACGCTTTGGGCAGTAACTGGTCTTCTAATAGCTCCACCTATGTTGCCTGTATCAAAGAAACCTTTCCGAGGGTCATTAGGTAGTCATACTGACTTGCTTCACTGGAAGAGAAAAACCCTTTTGGAAGAGGCTGTTCTGGATAACGTGTTGAGATTTGGGGCACCTTAACCCAGATGTGAGATCTCGTATTGTGTGGGTCAGCTGTGAAACGGGCACAGGTATCTCCTGTCACATGCTGGTATCATCTATGCCTATTTTCTCCCGGCTAGTGGCACAATCCTGTGGGAGTTAACTCCACAATAATCAGTCCCTACCTGTACTGTAAACCTGTCACCAGCACAGCTAGGTGAGGATCGGAAAAAATAGAATATATTACAGAGTTTAAGTTGTGGTCTAGGACTTCAGGACATATTCTTTCCTAGGGAACATTTAATCTTTAGCATAGATTTATTATAATCTCTCCCATCTTCATATTCTCTTCTACCAGGAAATGGGTTTAAACCTCACTGGTTTTTTTAATAATGCTGATCATGTCCCTAATAATTTTCTGAAGGTCCAAAGTGGCCTCCATACCTGTTCTTACCCCATTTGGCAGAGGGTGACATGATACATGCCCTTCGACAGTGTGCTGTATTTCAGAGGTCACAGTTCCTTTTCTCAGGAACAGAAGAGGGCTGCAACTCTTCGCTCTGAAGTCAAATGCTACAGAACTCTCCTGCCTTTAAGGAGGCTTAGTAAGAGTAACAAGGAAAGCTTGTACATAACATACAGACATTTTCTTCCTTTGTTTCTGTAGGTGCTAATTAAATACATGTCAAAATACGTGTTGCAGCATGCTTTATAACCCTAATGTACATCTATATGCCTTTTGCAAGGTGCTACAGGATCATGTGTTTTGGATTAACATAATTTTCATGGTTAATAAACCATTTCTTAAACCTGCTAAAAAGTAAGTGATACTAAGACACAATAATAAAGTTCTTGCACAGCAATCATGGGACCATTAAAAGGGAAAAAAAAAAAAGAAAAGAATGTAAGCTTTGAGAAAATCCTATTTGTACAGTTTTCAAGAGATTTCAATTTAGCAAAAATCTGAGCTGTGCATCTTCCTCAGCCTAAATCAAGTTCCTAAGTAAAGACTGGCTTTTTGGCTTTCAAAGTTAAGGAGATGAATTGATAGCATTAGAGAGCACCATGCAGCTGAAGAACTACATCATCAGGCGTGACTCCCCAAAAAGTAACCCGATACATCCGCCTGCACAAGTATTGAAAAAACCACACCATGAGTCTGTTGGAATTCATGTTTTAATTTATTCTGCAATTGCATTCAAAATATAAATACAATCTCTTAAGTGCTGAACACAATCAGTTAAAACCACTGTTAAGATAGACTGACTTTCTGAACATGGGCACGACTTGACTGGTTTCACTAGGTACAGCAGTGAACCTCTTAGGTTGAATCACGAGGTCACACCATCAAAACAGTTCTGGTTATTTATGATTACTGGAGGAATTGTGCACTCTTTTTATGTTTTATAAATTCAGCATGTTTCACGGTTCTATATTCATCAAATTTGAGATCAGGGCTTGTGCGGTTCCCAGAGTACCTATCTGAAGTACGAGTCTGCCTCCCAGAAGGCTGTGGTAGAGTACCTTAGACTGCCCCCAAATTGAACTTAGCCCTATTTCTGTCTTCTGCATATGTAAAATACGGAGCACAACTACAAGCAAGGTTTAATGCTGGAGGGTTTAGATGAGGAACAGAAGCCAAACTTGAAAATTATCTTATCTTCAGCCACGTTTCCCATCCACACATAGAGAACCTAGTTAAAGTGCCAAAATTAGACTGTCATATTGCCTAAAGCCCTGAAAATTTATTTTTTTTTTAAAAATACTAGTCATATAAAAATAATTTTGATGTGTCTATATACATGCCATTTCCCTAGCAAAAACTGTTCTCTGCTATTCTTGGACACCTTGTTCAGAAGTCACATTCAGATAACTATATTCCAGTTTAACTGAAACACTCCTAAGTACTGTCGAATGTCACAAACCTGCAGAAGTTCTGCTTCTGTGAGCAAGACAGAAATCTATACTAGGTAATTTACTTTGTCTCCCACTACCTGTTAATAAGCAAAATATGGGCTCTTGCACTTTATCCTTTCAACTGCTTTCCAGTTTTTACTGTCCTGGCTCCATCTAGATTGTCCACTAACTTAGGAGGAAAACAACACCATGGTGGGAAAAGAGGTTCCGATCGGATAAATACTTGATATTGTGGCTTTCTTGGTTCTGAATGTACTCTGGTTAAAGAACAGTTGTGCTCAAAATCTAACACTCCTCTCAATCCTTAGATACATAAAAGAAAGTAGGTTTTCATTTCAAATAAATACAACACACTATGAAACTGGACATCCTTCTTCTAGTTCTGTATTACTCTATAGCTGAACTGCTTGGAATAATGACTGAAGGGGTATCAGCTATGCATTGCTTCAGCAGCATAATCAGCACACATTGTCAATCACCGCACTCCTACATCAGAAAAATTTTTAGAACTGTGAGATTCCACAAAATAAATTCTTAAAATTCGTTAGCACCTTCCATGATATCTCCTCATCTGAAAACTGGAGAGTTGTACTATGCTCTTTTATTGATTTAAAAATAAAATAAAATCTGGTTCTGTTCTCTGTCTCTGACAGTCTCTGTTATTCACTTGACTGCTCAGAATAACTTGCAAAGCAATAGGCTATGTCTGTTAAAAGACACAAAGCAAGTTTAATCAGTGTTTAAGGAAAAAATTACTGTAATGCAAAATAGAAGGCCTACTTTCCTTTCAGAAATTTTGCTCTCATTCACAAAATCTTTCCATTTCTAGGCCTGTTACTGAAAACAAATCTGTTGACAAAAAGGAAACCTGCACGAAGAAATTTTTTATTAAAAACATCATCGTACTTAAAATAAACTAGCAATTTTCTTCCATTTAAACACAAGTTCTTCTTTCCTCAGCTGCTCTATGCTTCATCAGCCTATCTTCACTGAAAGCATAAAAAGCCATTTCACTGAACACTAAATAAGGAGAGATACTCTAGAGGTGTTTTAAAGCCCTTATAATGGGTGTTTGGAACAGGGACCTCAATCTTTTCTGCAGTGCCTAGCGTTGTACAAACATCATCCTGTAAGTTTCTTGTGCTCCTTTTGACCCATTTCTCCAGCACTGAAGTGCCTCTGTGTAGATTTAAACTGGTCTTTTTACAGAGCAATGGAATATTTTTCTCTATATCCATCTGTATCACAACCCCTCAATTAGTTAGTCCCAGCAGTTTTAAAAAAAGAAGACACAAATATGCAGATTCACTATAGATGTAGTCTTTATAATTGGGAAGAATAAATAGGGTACACTTTACACAGCTCCCTCTATAATCAAGTCAGGATTCATCCCACAGACCAGTATTGCTAGGGCTTTCATACTTGCCTCCATACCACTAGTAGAAAGGAGTGGACCCTAGCATTTAGGAAAAAGGGTGTCTGCTGACACTGATTCCTTAGTGGTGAAGAATCACCTTGTGAACTTCCAGTACTGTGGGGGAAACAAGGAAGATAGAAAAGATAGGAAGAGTAACCAAGGAGTTCAGAGCGAACTGCAGAATACGCAAAACCTAACAGGGAGATGACATTTTCTGTCTATGAAGACACCAAAGGCTGTTTGATGCCATTGTTTTTAACTGTCTTAAACAGTACTAAGTGCCTTAATACATGAAGCATGATGGAAGAGCTCTCGCTATATTCTGCGTCATGTTTTTTCTACTTCTTTGCCTGAGCAATGAGAAAGAAAAGTCCCCACTGTTCAGAGTTCAGCTACAGTGGCCGGTGTCAAAAGAGCCAATATTACAGGGCAACCATTTTCATCAATTTTTTTTTTTTCCTGAGAGTTCACAACCAGTCCTTGGATTGTATGTATACAACTAGCCCCAAAATATTAGGGCTCCAAGGTACTTTCCCTAACTACAACACAGCTAAATTGGCCTCTAGTAGCACTGGTAAAACACAGGAATAATTACAATCTCACTTGAGCAAATGACGCATACCAACATTAAAAGCTTAATGTCAGGTTTTAAAGAGAATGCAGGTTCCAAGCAGCATAGACAGCAATCTTTTGTTAGCACCTGATAAATATCCTTAAAAAATTTACCCTCCAGCCTCCACCAGATCTGAGCAATTCTGCAGCTTGAGTTTTGGCCTTCAGCTGCTCGTGTTTTAAGATGCTAATTTAATTTATTGCAAAGATCTATGTAGGGGCATTACCACAAAACACTACTGTGCTGTACCAGCAGACTGGCAGTCTGTGCTGTTGTGGCTACATCAATATACCTGAAGCAAGTTACTGGTCCTTTCTGTTGCTTTAGTAATCCAGGATTTTCAGTTAAGACAGAAAAACCCCAAGCCCCACACAATTACATGCAAATTTAAGTAAAAAATTCTTTAGAAATGCAGAGTATCACAGAAGATCCATTGGAGGTTTGCAATTTTGACAACTGCATGATTAAAAGCCCACTAAAAACTATGGAAAGACACCCAATGACTTAAATGAGCTTTGGATCAGCTGTAAGGGCATTTCTTTATCTATGCACTGAGACTGTTATATACAACAGTTAATTAAGTTACAATTACAACACTGAAGAAATGCCAATAATGAGTACTTGTTACAATTACAACACTGAAGAAATGCTACTAATGAATGCTTATTTTTGCTAACAAGAGCAAATAATTTTCTTATGAATAGTATCGTTTAACACCTTAGCTATGTAATATCCCTATCATATTTTATTTGATTTATATATTTGATTTATATCCATAAATCAAAGCAATTTTTAAAAAACAAATTACAGATGCACCTGTACAAACTAAATAAATAAAAAAATTTAAGTAAATATAAAAATATATATATTACAAAATTACATCTTCAATGAGATGCTGCCTGTACAGTGACCTGCACCAGAAAAATCCCTAGCACTCCACTCTCAATACTGTTGGTGAGAGCTGACTTCATGCTGCATTTTTCAAGTCCACAGACACATCTTGTGCTTTCTACCTAGGAAGCCAGGAGTTTATAGATTCAGACTACTCTTCACACAGCTGAAGAGTGCTGAGAAGGAAACAGAATCTCACACCAATAATTTGGAATGTAGGCTAAGTATCACATCAAAAAGTTCTTCATAAAGTTGTCTGGATCCTTCATCATAAAGTCAGGAACAATGTTACTCACTTTTTAACTGAGTAGCTAACCTATGCTAAGCTAAACAATATCACTTGATTGCAAGAAACCCACTGCCTTTCACGTCACTGTTCGTCTGTTTTCAGTGCCTTTTTGAGGTCAGAGTAGAAATTGGCCAGGGTACTAGACATGGCAGTGTCTACAGCAGATCGTGGTAGCATCCCTCGCAGTTCAGTCTGAATATAGCCTGTCAAAAGACTGTGGCTAGGATAGTCCTTAAGAGGGACGCAGAACCAACCACAAGGATGATTGAATCCACGGACAAAGTTAGGTCTCACCTCTCCATAGTCTAGGCTTATACCTATCAAGGAAAAAAAAAACAACAACAACAAAAAAAGGAAATTAATTTGAGACAGATAAAAAAATAAAGGTACAGGAAATTTAAAATGTACAAGTTCCTGCTTGGGGAGTTTAATAGGCGACAGACACACTTCAAGTTTCTGGGTATTTTCATGCATGAAAGTTGTCTGGTCTTCACCCAAAGTCCACAACAGACAAGCAGAGCTAAATGCAGAAATTCTGACATTAAAAAGACAATCCTCCCATTTACTAGCTAGTTGTTACTCCACCCATTTTGCTGTAAGAGCTGAGTCAGAGCACTCAACTTCTCTCTACCACTCCTGTTGCACAGTTGGCATAAGTGAAACTTGGCACACAGGGATGGCTGTACACTTCTTTAAATCTGTAAGATGTTAAAATACCTTTGAAATACTTGTTGGAAGCCATCTTACACCATTTTTAAATGCTTACTGCAGAACTAAACTAATTTGAATTAAATCTTAAGCCAAGCAGCTGTTGCAAAATAAGAATTAAGCAGATATAAGTGGTGCCTTACCACATGTTAGAAGTCCGTCTTCATAGCTTGTAGTGTAAGAGAAATCAACAAACTCCCTTGGTGCTATGATGTTCCAGAGCTGGCCAGCAGTGGTGTAGCGCATCACACAGCAGTTCTTGTTGAGTGACAAAATAAGGAGGGTAAGAAAACAAAAGCAACTTAGTATAATGAATACAGGGAAAATTACAGCTGTAGGCAGATAGCCTTTTCCACAAAGGTCACAGACTGTCAACAATGCTGTGCAAACAACTGCAGTGAGGTCTGAATGGCTGTGTCATTTTCAGTCTAAATGTTCAACGTTTGTAAGGACTTGCAGTCTGCAACTGAGAACTGCAGGGGCAGAGAACATCTGGCACCTTTAAACCATACTGACTAAAACTAGAGAACTGCGTCATGCCTGGGAACTGACAGCCATGTGGGTTTTATGTGGCTTACCCATTACTTAGCAAGTCCGAAAGGACCATGAATAAATTGCAAAAGGCCTCTCTCAGCACTAAGATGCTCTGTCAAGTATTTTTAATCCACCAAGTGAATAATAAAACAGAATGGAAACAATTCTTTAAAAAAGGTGATCTTATAAGACAATAGAGTTTGCATAAATTTTAGGGAATAATTAGCAAAAATACATTGCCATATAAATCTTAGAGAACCAGAGCAGAAGAGAATCCATGTTCAAGCCAGATGTCCACAGGGTTTTGAAGTCCCCCGTAACCAAAGGAAGGCTATCAGCTCTTCTGTAATCAACTTCAAACCTACCTTTCTTTAGCAAGTCCTGCCCCTTAGCATGAATTATTTTGTCTCCCAGCATGCTGTATAAAAAGGCTTTGGCATATAAAATATCACACTGTAACTCTCCATATGTGAATTTTATAAGAAGCTAACAGAGCTCCCAGGCCTGAGAAAATTGTGACCGACCAAGTTTTACTCCTTTATTTTTAGCATTGATGGAAAGATGAACTTCAGCCTTCAGAATAGGACTATGCAGCCACAAAGCATCATCTGAGGTCACCTGCCACAAGTATGCACAATATCCCATGTGCATGCAAAAAAATATTAGTATTGGTTGGAATGAGTACTCTGCTGTACTGTTAAATTCATATATGCATCTATACACTATACACATTTCCCTTCAGAATCTAAACAAGTCGTCACCTCTTCAAAGGTTTCCAGGATGTCCATTGTAGTCATTAAGCTGTCCCAGTCTAGCCTATAAGGTCCAGGGCGAATATGATCCACTATTCTGTTAGTAACATCTTCCACCACTCCTTGAGCTTTGTAGCTAGAGAAACATATGTTCATATTTAAAAGTGAGAAATTCTTTATAAATATTCCATTGATTTGCAACAGCACACTTACTATAATACCTTGAAACCCAGAGCTACGGTCAGTGGACAATTGTATCAGAAAAACAGTACAGAAAAAGACCTATGGGTGCATCTATTCTTCTCTGCAATAAATGTTATTTTGAGAAACTTTGTCCTTATGTGGTAATCACTGTTTTGTAAATGGCAAACTCCTTCCTCAGATAAAAATCATCATGTTTATTTCTCTAACAACTTGTTATTTTGCTCTTCTTCCTGGGCAAGCAAGGGAGTCCACCAGGGACAAGTAAAGGTAAAAGCAAAAAGAAAGGAGTGCAGGAATACAACAGGAAAAACATTTTTCATAAAGTAGAAGTAACAGTAGTGGAACAAAGCTAATGAGAAACTATGTTATGCTTTGGTGGTATATAAAAGTACCAAATGAAATAATTTGGTACAAAACATTACAGAACATTCACTTGTTATCGGATATATTTAGTAGACACCAGAGATATTGTTTACTTGCCCACTCTGAAGGGGAAGACTCCATCAGGACCATTACTTTCAAAACACTTCTTATTCATTACGCTGCTCTTATTAATAGTAGGTCAAGCAACAGATTCACCTATTCACTTGTGCAATTCGCCCATATTCACTCATAATTACCTGGCTGGAGCCAATCTGAGCTGTATACTCGTAACTGGAGGACCACGTGAACATGCCAGTGGCTTCTAGGTAGGTGTCTGTAAAGTTCTTCAAAGTGCCAGGTGTATACACAACCACCCTGGAGTCTTCACCTGCACATAGCAGCCACTGCCCTCTTGGCAGTGGTTCAAGTTATACAACCTGTTGCTGTCAGTGTCCCCATGGCCCTGCACAGTCAGCAGACTCTTGGTGTCTGGTGTCATCAGCTCTTGCAGATTTAACGGGACTTAAATTCCACAGAACGTAGTATCAGTCTTTAAGATACTTTCAAACACTACCTTTTCAGACAACTTCCCATTTTTTCAGGGTGACATCCTCTAGTAACTATTTCTCTACCTAAACCTACAGATACCAACAGAACCCAGTGACTGCAGGAAAGGCCTTTATATCACACATCTTTCCCATAACTACACGCTTGATATTTTACTCTATTGCAGTTGCATAGTCACTGTAACAGTCCAAGCACTGACTGGGTTGTCACCCAGTAACACTTTGGACCTACTGAACCTTGACTTAATTCTGTGGTTCGCAGACCTTCTTTCCAAAAAGTCTGGGCATATGTTGTTGCCCACTTCAGCCAATGGGAGTTTTGTGGTGTGTTCCCCAGTTTTCATTGTTTGTTGTTCTAGACACCAGGCAATACTAAAGCATCAAGGTATAGCATGAAAAAGAAAGGGTACAGGCACACTAGATGATCCACCTAGCTTCTCCTCTGCAGAATCCACGTAGCTGAATACACAGACTGTATGTAAAATCCACAACCTTCATTTCTAATCTCTACAAAACAAATCTGTGGAACATTAAAAAAGTATCTGCTCTGCAGGCCCACTTACAGGTATCCACTGAATTCCTCTGATGGTTTACGCCACACAGTCGCATCTTTCTGAAAATGGAAGATACGATGATAATTGTCACCTACTTACAATTATAAGATGTCCAGAAAATTCTTCAATTTTTCTGAAGAAAAGCAAACAATTTTACCATTTACTATGATTCACCCCAAAGTGCTCATTGACCTGGACACTTCTGTACACTTTACTTAAGAACAGAAGCAGATGCTTCAGACATCTTTTACCCCTAATATTCCATTTTTTCAAAAAAATCAGTCAACTGCCTTTCTCGGGGTAAAATGATAGAAGACTGCGCAGAAATGTGTCCTGGCAGGACAAGCTAGTTTACTATGAATAATGGAACCACAGTACTAGAAAAAGCCTTTC
Organism: Larus michahellis; assembly: GCF_964199755.1. NCBI lineage: Eukaryota > Metazoa > Chordata > Aves > Charadriiformes > Laridae > Larus > Larus michahellis. The sequence goes on from NC_133930.1 coordinate 64,159,626, forward strand.
AATTAAAAGGCAACTGGAAAGCCATTATCTGGACACTATTCAGGCAGGAAGACCACACAACTTGTGTTTGCACTCCTGTGACACATAACCAGACAGATGAGTGCAGGAAATGCTGACAGTGCCAGACAAGAAAGTTTAAGATACCCTTCTCTCTTAAATGCCTGACAAGAAGTTTCTCAAAAGCAGTAGTCTATTCAGAGAAAATGAAGAAAACAGCGTATTCTGATTTTTATCTAACTATTAAATGGAACCTCTGTACAAAATCTTTGAATTTTGTTGTTAAAGAGAGTACCATATGGCTCCTTTTTGTTTGGAATCATGATTACATAAGCACAAATGTCCTAAGAACAGTAGCGTAAGTACTGCATACAGAACTGTTTAAGATATTTAGTGGCAAAACACATCTCCCTGGTAGGCAGATAAAGCTCTGAATTTCTTTTACATAGCACAGTACCAAAACACAAGGAAGGCAGGCAGGAAGGGAGACAGGAAGGAAGGACAACTGGAATTTTACAGTGGTAAAATCTGGGGAGTAACCTGATCTGAAACAGTGAGATTCAGGTAATTTCCTAAAGGAATACAATGGTATAGGTAAAAAACTTAGCATTTAGCAGAACAGAGGTGGTGTATGTGTTTTTCAGGAGTGAAAGGCTTGGATACTCTGTTCCTCCCTCTCATGACAGTGAATTTGTTAATTTTGCAAACAATCAAGTTACATTTGGAACACGTGACCCTCTCTTACCAATGTCTGCCCATAAAGGAAAAAAAAAAAAACAACGAGACTCACCCAAGCCATTGTAAGAAAAGGGGAAAGACAGAAATTTACACTAGTCCTATCACATTGCTACACTGAGATACCAAAATATGTTTCTACCTCCTATGCAGGACAGGACTAAAAAGTGTTAATCCAGCCTAGAACTGATGCACCAGCTTGATGAAGCAGAACTCAGAATAAGTCAAGCAGCTCAAAAGAAGTATGGCAAACTGCTTGGAGAAAGCAGGAATTGCATTCTCTTTCATGGAAGAAAACTTACAATGATGTGTGAGCTCTGAAGGCACTGGAAACTTGAAGCAATAGGAGAGAAAGAATTAAGAATGATCTCACTTTTTAAGAGGAAAACATTTGGAAGCTGAAGCATGATGGGTTCAAGTATTACAGATGAAAGAGATTCCAGAGGCTGGCAGAGCCTACCAGCTGGCTGTGGCTGGTCTGTTGAAAGTACAAGTGAGCATCTTGCAACACTGCTAGTGCTAGAAGTGTTTCCACAATTTTCTTTAAGAAAAGCCTATAGTCTTACAGCGGTATGATTCTTCTATGAGATACTTCCCTGAAAATGGGTAGAAGGAATGACAGAGTACGTCTGTAAAGAGGAAAAACACATTCCACCATCCAAAGCTGTACTGTCCTAGAAGGGTGGTTTCACTTTCATATGAAAGCCCTGCAAGAATTTGCCAAATGCTTTACACACGTATTATATGCCATAATAAGCTCTTCTCCTCCCCCCTCCCCTTCCCCACCCCCCCCTCCCCGAGACACGGGTGACCTCAGCTTCCTTGAGAGCGCAAACGGGGCTGCAAGGCAGGAAGGCGCCCGGAGCACTCACGGTTCTCTTGGCGACCCGCCATTCGCTGTCTGGGATGCTGTGGTACTGAACCAGAGTGTTCCGCAGCTTGGTGGCCAGGGGCGCTGCATCCGGCAGCAGATCCATCGGCTCCCCTCCGGCTTGAAGGCACCTGCGAACACAGGGGCAGCCACCAGGGCAGGACCACCACCTTAGGGACGCCAACAGCAGCACGACCCACATAAATCCACACACTTTGAACGGAGAGAGCAGAAACGGACACCACCGCCGCCCACCCCACACAAGTGCCCGCTTGGCTCTGGGGACAGCGGGCGGCCGTCAGGGCCCCTCAGCCCGGCGGGAGGGGAGCGGACTCAGGCCGTCGGCCAACGGGCCTCCCCTAGAGCTGCCCGGCCGTTAGCAAGGCGTGACGGCCGCCGGCCCCCCGCCGCCGGCCCCCCGCACTCACCCGCAGCTTCGGCCCTCCGCCTCCTCCGCACTCACCCCCTGGCGGCGGCACTGCCGACCGACGCCGACCGACCCCGGCCGCCCACCGGGTGATGGCCGGCAGCCAATGAGAGCGCCGCCGGCCTCCCGGTGTAGCCAATGGCGGCGCGCCTCGCCGAGGTCGGGCAGGGAGCTAGCCCGCCGCCGCCTCCTATCACGCGACCTCTCGAAATGGTTGCCGGCGTGTCGTCATGACGCGGGGGAAGGAGGACGCCCTCCCATTGGCTGCGGCGGAGGAGCGGGGCGTTCTGATTGGGTGGAGGGAGTGGCGTGATGGGGAGGGGGCGGGGATAAGCGCCACTGCGAGCTCCAGGGCGGCTGGAGGCGGGTTTCCCTCGCCTCGCCTCGCCTCGCCTCGCCTCGCCTCGCCTCGCCTCGCCTCGCCTCGCCTCGCCTCGCCTCGCCTCGCCTCGCCTCGCCTCGCCTCGCCTCGCCTCGCCTCGCCTCGCCTCGCCTCGCCTCGCCTCGCCTCGCCTCGCCTCGGCGGCGGGACGGGCGTTGGCGCGGCCCGCCTCCTGTCCCGGTAACACCGGGCTGGGCCCCATCGACTTCGGGGACAGCCTGTCACCACAGCAGCGCCTGGGAGCAGGCTTCAGTCATCGGGCCAGGCTTGCGCCAGGGCTCAGCTTCTCACCTGTGGCCTGTTGCTGTCGCTTTGTAAAGGCTTTTTTAATATGACTTTATTGAGATTTACACAGGTTTGCAGCTTTGCAGTTGAAGCGTCCCAGGGATTCACCGTTCAGCTGGGACCTGTTGTGCAAGCGCAGATGTGGTGGTGGTGTGGTTTGGGCTGGATTGAAATGAATAACAGATGCTTTCCCGCACCTCACCCTCCAAGGAGAGGAGTGAGAGAGAGAATGAGACTTAGGAGTTTAAAAAAAGAAGCTAATGAAAATATTAATAAAATAATAATTAAAAAAAAATGAAATATATAGAATATATACAAAACCGTATCGAGCTCCCAGGATGATGATCACATCACAGGCAAATACAGGGAAAATCCCAGACTGGACTCAGTGACGGACAGGAACTGAACTCAGGAACTGGATTCAGGAATGCACGAATCAGGATCTAAGGCAGATGAACAGACAGAGTCCTTCTCCAATGCCATCCATCGAAGAAAGAGGGCTGACCCCTTTGATCCCTCAGCTTTTATACTGAGCATGGGGCAGATGGGATGGAATACCCTGTTGGTCAGTTTTGGGTCACCTGTCCTGTCTGCTTCTCCCCACAGGTGCGACCCCTCTATGCTCTTGTGCTTCCAACCCTCCAATGGGACAAGTAACAAAGATAGCTGACGTTGGTTGTTACAGCAATAAGTATAAGCAAGAGCCTCTCTGCATACCCTTCCTTGGCATAAATTGGAAACCATCAGGTCTCATCTCTCTGGGAGCAAACAGTGTCTGGACAATATGCCATTAATTTTAGAGAGTTCAGTTAGCTAGAAGTGGCTTAGCTGAAAAATAAAATTACTGAACAGAAAATTGTTTCTGTTTTACCTCAAACCAGGACAGGTTGGCAGGAGCAGGGATGAGCGTTTTCCCTGGGTCAGTGCTCCTGGGTTGCTGTTAGCTATGACTTTTGTCACAGCATCTGAAACTGAAAACACAGTATTTGTCCGGCCACAAAGGGCTTAAGATGGTGCAGAGTACAGCAAGTGACATATTGCGGTAAGAAAGCCTGAGATACTGTTGCTTTCAGTCAGCAGTTCTTGCAATGTGGTTGAGCAGGCTTTTGACAAGTATTGAAGTTCTGCTTTGCTCTGTAAATCATCAAACAGACCAGATTCTTAGGAATAAGGCAGCACCTGTGGTCAGCCCACAGCTGAAGCAGACTTCAAAGTATGTGTAACTGCTTGTTTCCTGCAGAATTGCACTGTTCGCTGGGCTTTACCCAACCCAATCCAACAGAATCACATCAGACAACATCCATGCAAAAAGACCAAACTCTTGGAAGGGCAGAAAAAGAAATGGGGCAACAAGTAGGTGGTTAGAAAGAGTGGGGTGACAACAGATCTTTGTGCCGTAGTATGTTGTTCATTTTGGTCAGTGCTGGCTCCCAAAATTAATGCCTTGAACATGGTTGTGTTCTCAGTACGTGGCTTTACACCATGCATTTTGAACTGCCCCTAGCTCCTCTTGCAGTTTACAGCTCTTGGTCATTTTTCCTTAAATGAAAATGGGTCTCTAAACAAAGATTGTGCTTTTAAGGACATACTAAACAAAAAGTGAAGATGCAATCCTTGAAATTTTACAATACAGAATCAAGAGTGGTTGAGCTGAAAGCAGAGTGACATTATAGGAATGTATTTTACCTGTCTTCCTTCAGACTCCTGTCTGGTATCTTCCTGTGAGTGAAAAATTGTACACGTGACCAGCCCCTGGCTGCTTTCTCCATTCTTCCCTGCCATGTTTCACATCTTGAGGCCTAGTGTTTTCTTGCCTTTGAGTATGATTTTCCCTCCCCATGCGCTGTTACCTAGTTTAAACCACCAATGTAAGCTTGTTCATTGGTGAGGGAGGGAAACTTTTTTAGAGGGAAACTTCTTTTTCTTAAAGTAGGGAATGACAAGTTTTTATTGGAAAATTATGCTTTTTGAATAAAACCTTATTTGTAGAAATGTGTCATGTTTCCACAGACTGGACAGGTTTTAACGGAAGGCTGCCTGGTCTCTTGAAAGCTTCTCTGGCAGCTCATACAGCAAGTTTCTTAAGCTTAGGAGGACTGCAAGTCTTCTGTAAAGCCCCTGGATGCTCTACATTCTGATATTCAGTATTAATCTTATGATTTGGGCCAACTGGATGCTTTCAGAGCTTAGAAACTAGTTCTTCACCACAATGAGATGGGTACTTCTGTATCTCCTAGGCTTTCCAACTGTGAAGTGGAAAGCGTCAGTGAAGCCCCTGAGATAACTGATGTGCGAGTGACGCTGTATGCATTTCCTGGCATATGTTCCTTCGCTAACTACAGCAATACCTACAGTGCTACCAGCTGATCCTGTGCCTATGCGAGGAAAGTGCTATGAGGAGGCAAATGTTAAATGTTGCTAACCATGCCATAGCTGAGCCTTTGCTGCTCCTTCCTCCTGATTTCTGTTGCATAGCTCTGCAGCAGTAACTCCTGATCTACTCCCAAATTACACCAGATCCATATCACCCCTGAGGTATGCAGTATTGATGTAGAAGAAGATCTGTTCCTCTTGTCATTCCCCACGTCACACAGAGGAATTTTGATTACTGGGATGGGTGAGGTCCATGAACAGTCAAAAGCTCCAAATACCTCTGTCCCCCAACTTGAAAATAACTTGATAAAATCAAATTTATTCTGAAAACTGCTGTGTTTACCTCCATGAAGATGAATTATTCTCTTAGAATACTTGGTATTTCATCCTAGAAATAATATTGTATGGAGAAGTGTGAGACTAACTACTGGAGTTTAATTTTAGTTAGCCCATGCCTAAAAATGAGTTTGATTGCTGAAGGTGTTCCTCTGTAGAATGCATAAGAAATAGTAAGGAGGATACTTTGGGTGGTTTTCAAATAGAAGAAACTGTACACATCTAACCCTAATGTCTTGCAAGTGTGTTTGGAGATAACAAAATGTGTGCAGTTTACCAAACATACTGGACCAAGTTCTGCTTGTGTATCAAAGCGTATAGAACCGTTATTATATATTGTGCTCACTCCTACATGAGGCTCAGCAGGCTCGTTCCAATCCAAAACAGTACTGAAGTATTTTACTGGATCAAACCTGAACTCCAGCTGTTGGAAGAAGAAGAACAAATGGCACATGGCTGTAGGAATGTGTCTGAGAGAAAATGGTCATGTGAGCCAGCCTCCCTACTATGAGAGATTAGATTAAGAGCAAAACCGGTGGTAGAAGATGGAATTAGTACATGGGAAAAACAGGAACTGAGAAGGTAGAAAACATGTTGTGCTAATGACTAAAAAATTTACTATGTGAATTCTTGTAACCAATCTGATGTGTGAATGAACTGCATGCACAGCGCGTGGACAGTGTAACGCGCTAATCAGAAATAAGCAAGTGGCATGTATGGCTACAACACAGGGTATAAAAGATGATGATCTGTGCTTAATAAACGGCTTCTGTTGATTCACATTGGATCGTCTGGAGTCCAGTTATTTCTCCTCACATGGCTGCTTCATTGAAGTTATTCTGACCAATATATTTCTCTTAAATTTAAATGTCTCTAGTGCCCTTTCCAGATAGAAAGACGATCCTTCAGGTCCCTTCCAACCTCGTATTCAATGATTCTAGAGCTAACAGGCTGCCCTTAATAATGTATTTGATAATCTCAAACTTAAATATAATTTGAATTTATGTCACACAGAGAACTCTAAAAAAGTTATTGAGAAAGCCTGTTTTGTCTAACAGACACTTTATACCACATTTTGTCCTCCCAAGGCTGCTCCTTGCCTGTTGAGCTGGCCTGATCGTATGGAGATGCAGTATCTCCCTTTAAAATTAAATTAGTACAGCTCCTCAGAATCAAATCTGAATTTTGGAAATAGAAAGGCCAGTCCAAGATCAGTGTTTGAACAGGCTTCCTGCTTTCTAACTGCTTTTTACCAGCTAATCAACAGCTACACACAAGTTGAAAAGCTGTGATTTTTTCCCCTAATTTTCTGCTTCATTAGGAGCTTTCTGCTTTGTACGAGCATTGACTAAGGTTTGCGCAATTAGAGGCGTCAGAGAATTCCCATGCAGAAGTCTGGAGATAATGGGGCCTGGCATCCTTTATTCTTTTGGGCACCTGCATTCCCTTTGACTGATGGGTTGGCAAGAGTCATTAGACAGCTTTTTGAGACATAAAATGTAACTAAATAACAGTATTGCTTTACACTTTTGAGGAAAAAGCACAATTTTCTTGATGGATTTTTAAACTATTTATTTCCTGGCAAATAGAATGTAGTGTATCAGTGCAGGGTGATTATCAAAGTAGTCCAACATATTTAGTCTCAGACTGAGTCTTTTTTAGTAGTTATGGAGTTACAAAAAGTAGCTGCAATGTCTGTGCCAATACATATTCTGTAGTACAATTCTGTTTGAGATACCACTAATGATTGTTGGGTTTTTTTCAGATTAGTAATTTCTGTAGGATATTGAAGAGTGCTATGATTTGTTGATTGATCAACTGATCTGTTCCTAGACCAGTGCTCAATTTGGTCACGAACGTTGTGTTTTCCATTACTCTATTCTGACCACTCAATTTTCCCGATCTGTTTATTGTGCTCAATGTTACCAGGACATGAGACTTGAACTTACTTGAACCTGCCCACTGGTGCAAGAGATCTCATTAATTTCAAGCAGTGGAAAGTACTTGCAACTGCGAATACTGTTCAAAACATTGGGTTTTTTTCAGATATGCTGCTTTTAATTGTGAAAGTTAGAAAACACTTCACGTATGTAGGAGTTCTGCAGATTTAGGGCCTTTGCACAGGCACCAAGTTTCATGGTAATATTCAGACTTTCTAGACCCAGACCTTCTGTGTTGCACAAAACACATGGGCTTCATAGCCCTTTAAAACTATTCTTCACTGCAGACACATAGAATCACAGAATGACTGAATAGCTGAGGCTGGAAGGGACCTCTGGAGGTCGTCTGGTCAAACTCCCCTGGTCAAGCAGGGCCTCCTAGAGCTGTCTGCCCAGCACCATTCCCAGGCATCTTTTAAGTATCTCCAAGGATGGAGACTATGCAACCTGTCTGGGCAACCTGTGCCAGTGGTCAGTCACCGTCACAGTGAAAAAGTTCAGAGGGAGCCTGCTGTGTTTCAGTGTGTGCCCATTGCCTCTAGTCCTGTCACTGGGCACCACTGAAAAGAGCCTGGCTCTGTCCTCTGTGCACCCTCCCTCCAGGCATTTGTATGCATTGATAAGGTCGCCCCCTGAGATTTCTCCTTTCCAGGCTGAACAGTCCCAGCTCTCTCAGCCTTTCCTTATGTGAAAGATGCAAGTTGCACAGCAGGCCTAATATTTAACTAAAACCATTCATTTCTTGAAACTTTCTACTGACTCGTCTGAAGTGATGTGGCCCAGAAGTAGTCGACACTATTTCTTTTGGTGGGATCAAGTTGATGGAGAAACTCGTTGGACTGAAGATCCATGCTGTCACAAGCTGCAATGCTGTTTAGGGAGATGGGGTGGTGGTCTGGAGAACAGTTTAGGCCAAATAATATTTAAAAAGCAATCTCTTCACAAACCAGTAATTTTACTGTTTTAAAGTGCATTTTGCGATTACGCCACAAGATGGCAGAAAAGCAAAATAAATATTTTTTTTTGCTGAAGCGGCTGCACTAGAAAGTACTGCTAAAACCAAATAATGATAGGAAAGGGGGCTAATTTTCCTTATTAAAGCGTTGCTAAGGCCTTATAAAGTTTTGAAATTTGTTAGATATTCCTTTAATTAACGTGATCTAATGACTTAAGCTAAACCATAGTACCGTACCTTTCTCTTATGTGCCATTTGTGGGTCAGGACAAATATTGTCTACACTTTGCTGTAGACAGAAAGTAAAAAGCTAGCCCTAATTATTTCCTTTATGCATCCCACTGGGATATGGTGTTTAGGAGAATGAACTGCAGAATAACGCCTCTTTGTATCTGGAAGAACCATGATTTTCCTGAATGATGATTAATCCTTTGTTTATATATTTTATTTAGTATACACTCTAACTCTGTCCTTGCAAAAAATCTACCTTCACATTATTCTCAAAGCTGACTGAAAAACCAGTTAGGAGGCTCAAATGCTGACTTGGTTCTTCTTGATTTGAAGAATAAAAGGTAGAGTTGTCCCCTTTGTGCTTTATCTGCCTGTGTAGTCTGATAGTAAGAAACTGCTATAATCTTTTCTACGAGAGAATTTCAAATTAACGAATTCTGTTCCTCTCCTGGCTAGTCCCTTCAGTGTAATCTGAATACACTGGTTTTTAAAACATCCCGTCTTCTTTTCCAGAAGCAATGATCACAAGGCATCATTAGCATGGTGTAAGTAGCAATAGTGTATAGTAGCAGTGCATAGCAGTAGTATCAGTATTATAGCAGTGTACATGGAGTCTTACTATCAGTTCTCAATTGCTTGGATAGTCTTGTCCCACAAACCCTCTTAAATGCCTCAGAGTGTGGACTGTAACCCAGAGAAAACATTGTCTACCATAGTAGTTAATAATGTTTAGAGGGTCTTAAGTGTTCTCCCAAGTGTAGTAAGCTGAGTAAAGGAGCCATATCCAATGACATATGTGGTTTTTAATCTCTCACCTTACCTGGTTTCTTTGATACAGCCCTCTGTGTCCTCCCCCCATCTTATTGTGGTAGTGGGTCTTCAGATTGGTACATGTTCTAAAGTGCCAGAGAGCTTTCTGCATCTGATAAAAATATTCCGCCTGCCCCCAGCAGACAGTTCAATCATGTTATCTTAGTGAACCAGGAAGCCCCTGACCAAAAAAGTCTTTATAAGTGGTATTTCTTGTCTTCAAAAAGTTGTTGAACATGTTCTGACCAGGCTTCAATGACACACTCAAGGGGTTTCTTTAGTTTTAGCTGTTTGGGAACTTATTGCTCTTCTTTCTGTCCCTCGTCTCCTTATTTGCTGCTGCCTTCCCAGCTGTTTGCCTTCTAACAGGGACACCTTTCACTTCTAGGACAGGCAGCCTTGGTGATATGCGAATGGCAAAGAGACCTCTTTTCTGAGCCAATCAAGAAGTGCACCATTCTGCAGGTGCAATGGCTGTGTCTTGGCCAAGGATCAAAAGCACAGATCATGGACCATGAGGCAGTGTACTGAAGTACTATATCACACACAGGAAATGAGGAGTGGCAGTTTGTGGCTTTGTATCCTAGTTAAATAAATAATCGTGGTCAGTCTGTGCGTACTGAAGAAAAAAAAAGTCCTCACCATATTGATAACCCATTTTTTTTTACATACAACACACTTGTTTGTGAGAACTATTGATCCTGTATTTTCTGCTATTGAAATGTGGTTTCATGGTAAATTAACAGATGTACCTAAAGCAGTTTTGATTCCTTCCAGACTCAGGCAGGTAGTCTAAAGCAGCCTCTTCATTTACATCAGTCACTTGATTGTCTTTTCTGTGAATTGTCCATGCTTGTAGTGATGTGTGGGAGTTATATCAGCAAGGCATAAATAACTGATGCATATCTGCATGTTCTATTATCTTGGTCACGTTGAGGAATTCCTGATTTGGTGTAGATAGAAGCCTGATAATGAGTAACAAAAGGGACTTCTTTGTGTTAATCATAAAATCCATCAGGACGGATGCAAGTCTTCCTTGAAAAGAAAGACATATTACTCAGGTCACAGCCAGAAGACTCAGATTTAGGAAAACAAATCTTTTACCACAGCAATAAGAAAACAAAAATGAAAAACTGAGATTACAGTTCTTTGAAAAGCAAATGTTGGACCAAAGCGAAGACTCTGTATTACATATTAACATGCCATGATGTTAGACTTTGCCTGGGAGAACTTACAGCAATAGTTAGCATTCTTTGTTTAGAAGGCTAATGGCTTTTTTTTTCTAGAAATATGCTGCACTGAAAGGTTCTTGCCAACTATCCATAGATTTCCAACTTTGGGATCATTGTGGGGTGTGTTGTGATTTTTGCAATTACACTCTTAAAATCTTAGTCTCTGCCTTGTTTCCTTTTTTCCTCCCTCCACCCAAAGACAGAGTACAGGTTTAAGGGAGCCAGTTGCTGCAGTCACACGGTGCCAGAGCTGAAGATGCATTTACTCCTAGTGATCCTCTCAGTGGTCTTATACCAGTAGCAGACCTGTGCCATGCTCACTTTCTGCCCACTCAGGCTGCCCACAACTTCAGCTGCTGCAGGCTTAAGCAAACCATGGGTTAGCCAAAACAGAGGAACAATAATGAGTAAACATCAAATTCACTTTCAGTAATGAATAAATATCAGATGCACTTTCTCTGTGTGTTTCTCGTTAAATTATTTAATTTACCATGCCCCTTGGCAGCACTGTAGGCTTTTGTGCCATTTTCCCATAAACGTGTCCTGAAAACCCACATGGCCACACTGGACTCTGCTGTGGTATGGTCCTGATATTAGCAGAACCAGAAAATATGTTCCTGCTACCTTTGATTCTACAATGTTTGGATTCTTTTACAAGTTGATTTAAATATGCAAAATTTGCAGACACTTTTACCATTTTTAGTGTGTTTATGTATAGGGCTGCCATCGTCATCAAGATCATTTTTTTATACCACAGTCATGGTCACCATCAAGAAAAACAAGTGTTCTTTTTACCCTTCTGATTTCCAGGCTAGACTGAAATGCTTAGGTTTAGTAATTTCTTTCTGTACAGTATATGCTCTGAAATACTTAACTCTGTTACATTTGCTTCCCAGAAATGGATTTGTAGCTTGATTCTTTTTCCCTGGAGTTTTTTAGTCATGATTCGTCTGTGTAATGACAGAACAGTATGGCACACAGTCCTTCGTCTAGCTCTCAGTCTGTCTTTTTTCTTTTCTTTAAGCAAGCACGCTCCCTACATGTTATTTTTTCTTAGAAAAGTAGCCACGTTATCTTTGTTATACAATGGAAACTACTTAGAGGGTAAGAACTTAGAGCTCTGAGATCTTAAAGCACGTTTGGCAACTTTTCAGTTAAGTAAGATATTTATAAGACCTTTATAAGTAAGATAAGATATTTCTTTTGGATGTTTGAGCTATTTCCTTTGAGGAACTGGCAGTTGCAGTTGAAAATAAGCAAACCTTTTTAACTAATGAATTGAACATGACGTAATTGTTTTAACATGCATTCTGTCTTAATCAGCTAATGATATGGACATAATAAATGCCTCAGTTTTCTCAGCCAGTCCAAAACAGACTTTACATCATGGATTTTATCTTCATCCTAGTTATAAATTACATATGTAATATTGGAAGTATTAGGTAAGTAAACTAACAGAGCGACAGAGTTCTGGTTCAGGCTCCCAGGCAGAGGCAAGAAACTTAAACTATTTTTCAGATGAGATAATAGCAGAAGACTGAACTGATTATCTTAAAAGCCGTCTTCTGCCCTATGACCTGTTGTTTTCTTAGCTTTGGTGCAAGATTGTGGTATACTCTAAATAAACATCCTTATTCTGTACCATGGAAGCATGTCTTGTCTTTTCAGATGATTATTGTTGAAACATACCTCAGGGTTTGATAAGTGAGGAGAATAACAGCACAGGCAAGGAAGTTCGGAACATAGGCTGAAACTTGTTACAGACAATTACTGTTTTTTTAAATATGGTGAGACTCCTTGAAGGAGCCTCAGATGAGACAAAGATGACTAGTAGAACATTTTTGGAAAGAATTAATTTCCAGGAGGAAGAGCACCTTTGTCCTAGGATGGGATCCTGAAAGATGACTTCAATGGGGAAGAAAAAAAACGTAGAAGCTCATCTAGTGACTAGGGCACTCTGCTAAGATATAGGACAGAAAAAGGAAATCCTGTACAAATTAGCAGGTTCCCGTACAGGCAAAACAAGGTTAGAGTTCAAGGAAACCATGTATGTGGGCAACTAGAAGTAGGAGGTTATTCAATGATTTGGGGAGTACAGTTCAGCTGATAAAAGGATATAATTCTGTCAGGCGGTAACAAAGGTTGCATGATAGAGGTTGGAGGCGGTCTGTCCAATTCTGTGCAATAGTGACAAAACCTTAAGTGGATTCAGTCACATCAACTGCTTGTGTGTACAGCAAGGAAGGACTTGAATAAGGCTCTTCCCAAGCTTAAGGAGTTTTAATATATTTGAAGGATGCTGTGATACATGCTTTTATGTAAGAGGCTGAAATAAAACATTGAAACCGTGTCAAGAGAGCAATATTCTTCACAGCACAACATTTTAAAATGCAAGATGTGTTAGAAGGACAGAGTGGTCTCTTCTTTCCTGAAGAGGTTGGGGAAAATGAACTGTGTGTTAATGCGAGTTTTCTGTAGATAATTTCTGTGCTATATTTCTGTGGCAGAAAATTGTTGCATAGATAGTCTGGGGAGAAGCAGTTTGCATTAGTTTGCTTCTTATTTCATTCTGCTTATAGCAAGAAGAAGTAGGTGGATCCATCGACTCTGAGTATACTATAAATGTGACATGGGGATACATGTATTCTATTTTAATAGTAAATCTTGCCTTTGGCCCAGTGGCCCAATAGCATATACCTTAGTAGTTTCAACTTTATATATTGGAGGATTTTAAAACATGTCTACACAATTTTCTGTACATATATCTTGAAAGTAGTGTTGTGCTCCATGCTCATGTACATTTTCTTTCCTCAGATGTTCTGTCTTTTATATTTGGGATAATATTGGGCATCTTATGTCCTCAATAGTACCTGGCACAGCTTTTGGATGGTGTTAAATAGGTTAAAGTAATAACTCTCTACAATAATTGTCTATGGTTATAGCCATGAAGTGATTGCTAAGTAGATGGGATACTCATAATTTTTTTGGTTTTGGTTCATGTGAATAGCAGCAAAGTTCAGTGATCTAAAGCAAGCAATAAAATAAAATATATTTCCTGGGAGTCAACATCAAAATATTTCTTGTTAAAATGTATAACTTGGCACTAGGTCTTAGAAAGCCTTTATGATGTATATGTTATCTGTACTTGGGGAATTTTAACTTTTGTAAACATGTAAGTTGATCAAGAGCTTACCAAAAGCCTGTGCTGAAGTGTGATTGAATTAATGTTCTGTTCTCTGGAGATATGGTTTTGAATTCTGGAAACTCTTACTAATGGACACAGATTTTACATCCTTTTTTCTTGATTTTATCAAAATGTGATATTAATAACTTTGTACTCTCTTCTTTTTCTTCCACACATCTTAATTCTGCACCTCCTAGGTTGGGATAGCTTCCAGTTCCATCTCTCTCCCTTTCTCCTCTTCCCTTCTCCCCATAGTTTGGCTGCATGACAGATTTTTTTTTTGTTCCTGCTATGTTGTTTGGCAACTGAATAAAACAGACATGTCGGGCAGGAGAACGGGGCAGGTAGCTCTCACGGCAGCTCTGATGCAGCTTCATATTGCCAACTCCTCCAGGTATACAGGACAGCTTTGGTTACATGACCACGGTTCGTATTTTGAAAGCCAGGTAATTCAGACTCAGAGGGACCCGTGGGTCCCATAGCCATGCCTATGAGGTTAAAAGCTCCTCAGCTCACAGCCACAAGGGAGCACGGGGAGGCAGTGGCAGATGGAAGAGCCCAGTAATGCCCTGCCCTGGCTGCTCCCAGTCTCACCGCAGGAGCCATCAGCCCATCAGAGGCCCATCTCAACACGCCCAGAGGAGCGCAGGCGCCCAAAGGCAGCCGGGAACCCGAAATAAGGGCTCAGAGGAGGGGGCACCCTGGCCAGGCTCCTTCCAGGGCTCTCCCAGGAGACATGCAGCCCCATGGCCCAGGCGTGACACCCATCAGGAACAGTAAAGGCTGGAGCACCCTTCGAAATGAGGGGTGTTTCTGCCTAGAACCATGGAATGCGCTAGGGGAAGGGCATTTCAGGATTGCAGAGGACTTACTATGGGCTATTTAGGGAAGAAACCAAAGATAGGAATGGGGGGGATTTAGATGATTTGGGGAGGAGTGAGTAGGAGAAAACAGAGGGATAAGGTGACAGAAAGGGCTGATTGTAAACAGTTTGCTAGTCAATACCCTTGTCTGCCCATGCCATGTGCCCAGTTAACACAGTCTGTCCTGTCTTCTTACATTAATTTCTAACTCTTTCCTGGGTGCAGGGCTGTGTTCTGTCTGAGTGTGCGCATACGGGAGTTTCAGTGCCAGCAGCTGGAGTCAGACCATGAACTGGAGGGTCCACGTGTCTATGGCGCGAGCACCTGGAGCGAGTGCAAGGGTGTGATCATAGAATCATAGAATGGTTTGAGTTGGAAGGGACCTTAAAGATCATCAAGTTCCAACCCCCCTGCCATTGTCAGGGACACCTCCCACTAGACCAGGCTGCTCAAAGCCCCATCCAGCCTGGCCTTCAACACTTCCAGGGATGGGGCATCCACAGCTTCTCTGGGCAATGTGTTCCAGTGCCTCACCGCCCTCACAGTAAAGAATTTCTTCCTAATATCTAATCTAAATCTACCCTCTTTCGGTTTAGAACTGTTACCCCTTGTTCTATCACTACAATCCCTGGAAAGAGTCCTTCCCCATCTTTCCTGTAGGTCCCCTTCAGGTACTGGAAGGCTGCTGTAAGGTCTCCCCGGAGCCTTCTCTTCTCCAGGCTGAACAACCCCAACTCTCCCAGCCTGTCTTCGTAGGAGACGTGCTCCAGCCCTCTGATCACTAGTGAAGATCCAGCTGGACTGGCTGCCAAATGGGTAAAGTGGTGCAGGAGCCAGCTGTGTGCACGTCCATAAGGACAAGACCACAGGAGCTGTTGGAGGGAGCAGGAGAATCCCAGTCAGCTGGTGGAGAGACTGCAGGGGCTGATGATCCCTAAGGGAAAGACCTGTGGTGTGTCCCTGCAAGGGTGAGACCACAGGATGGAGGGGGTTTGGCTACTGGGGCCCAGGGGTGTTGCAAACAGCTCAGGGCACGTGTGTGTTTGCCTGAGATGGTCTGTACCAGCACCTGGAGTAGGGCTGTGACGCTGGGAGCTCCTACATCCAGTGCCAGCAACTGGGGAGACTGGGATCCAGGGGCAGCGGCTGGGCAGAGCGAGCTGCTTGAGGAGTCTGGGTCCTCACTGGTGGACATCTGTCCTACTCATTCGGAGAAGGGAGCAGGGTGAGGCCGTTTGTGCTGTGTTTATGAGTGTTCTGTGTGCCTGTGCCCGCCGGTGTGGCTGGCCGTATGTACGTGTGTACAAGTGCTGCGTTTGTGTGCTCTGCATGCCTGTGGCCACTGGGAATGTTCACTCATCCTCACTGTGGGCTGGACCTGAGGGCATGCAGCTGCGGCAGCCTAGCCACTCTCAGGCTGTCAAACCTGGCACGGTTTTTCCCTGACAAAGCCTGCTCCACTTTGTTAATTGCTGTGACTAGCACATATGAGGCTTCTGTGCACTGCACAAATCTGCACTGTACTCTATCAGAGAGGAGAAAAATGCCTGCAGGTGTAACATGGAATGGAGATACAGGATTCATTAGTGCACAGGGACACTTCACCCTGAAGTGACTCTGGAAATACATTGCCAAGAAACCCTGAGACAGCTTCCAAGCAATCCATTCAGTCTCTCCCCGAGGCGGTCCAGCAGCTGGACACTGTCAGCGGTCAATGAATTCAGCCTCATAGGAACAGCCAGAAATAACATTTAATACTAGTCTCCTGCTTTTGTAGATAACCACATCCCAATAGTTCCCTTTAAAATTGATCAAACTTCCAAATCACATTTAATTTAAAGGTTTGCTTATGAATAAGCCTGTAACTCATGCTCACAGATCTATCAAGTAGGCTGAAAGTGGCATGGCCATGGGTAGGATCAAGCAGTTAAATGGTTGAAGAAAAAAAAACCAATTGCAAAGTGCAACATGAAACTAAGTATTAAATATATCACCAGAAGAGCCGTTCCAACCAAAGCTGCATTTTTGTAGGTGTTCGTAGAGCTTGTTGGTATTTTTTCTTTTGTTTGTGTGGGGTTTTTATTAGATTGCTAGCAGATAGCAATTTATACTAGTGGCGAGGTATTCTGAGAAGAGAAAAATGCAAATAAACCATACAGGGCTGATTTGGGGTGTGTGTGCTTTGTTTTTTAATGGGGATGGAATACTTAACACAGCTACTGGCCAAATAATTTCAGAACTAATGCCTTGAAAGAAACTGTCTGCACTAGTTTTGTTGGAGTTGGAGGTAGCTGGAGTAAGCCGTGTGACGTGTAAACATTAAGCTATTTGGACTTGAACAGAAGTAACTACATGACACATTACTTTTATAAGCAGTTTTCCTCAACTACATGGAAAAGGCCCAGAAGCATTATGACATTTCTGTTACTCTCTAAAATAAAAGTGTGTTCTCAAAGGATTTTCCTGTCCATTTTCTGAAGTCCTAACATCCATTTCTACAAAAGTAGTTTTTTTAAGAGTGGGAAATCCTGATGGCTTGCTTTCAGTCTCTTTGACTACAGTTTAGCCTTTTGCTGGGTTTTTACAGCTGCACTAGAAGAGTAAACTGTAAATGGTGCAAGCCTCGTTAATACCTGATTGATAGAAGATGTGTGAAATTCTGGCCTGATTTGAGAGTGTGTTTGTTGATGTGGACCTACATATTGCTCAAAAATAATGTAGTAATGTAAGTCTATCACTCTAATTTATTCTGGCCATAACAATCTGTAGAAACTCTTGCTGAAAAATAACCTGCTCAAATTGTGTAACTGGTGCCTTCATCGATGCGCACAGTTACCATGTTGAGATGATGGAGTGGTTATCATCATGGGGCATAGTTAGCCTCCTTGCAGTATACGAAAGTGAAGTACCTTTATAAATAATTCCACTGTTGTCATCTCTATCCTAGGAACTCTCCTCTGTGATTTATATGTTTAATTCTGCTGTATTGCAATTGCATATACAGGTCAAACTTGCCAGAGCTCTTAAATGATTTTCTAAGGTATGGAATGGAAGTTCTTTGATTTATTGATTCCTGCATTCATAGCAAGTCTTGTGAGCTGTGGTATTTTTCTTTGAGTCTTAGCTGTTAAGTTTTTAATCAGCTCTGGATTTTTGTGTCATGTAAACACAACTCAAGCCATCTCTAAGTAGAGAAATTTTGAAACTCTTGATTCCTGCAGAAAGTGTCTGGCAACATGGCAGATGGCAGTTTAAGTTACTTCCAGAGAAATGGAAAGGGATTTAGAATTTAAAGGCATCCAGCTAATTGAGTTTGTTATCCCACACTATATAAACAGTTAATACTGAAAGTCACACTTCACACAGGCCAGTATATGAAATTTTATCCATTTGTATTAAGGGGAAATGTGGGGTTTTATGGTAAGTGGATTTTTAATCCATTTGTTTCTGTACTGCCATTACCCATTTCTTCAATGATTTCTTTTATCCTTGTTTTGTTTCTGCCGCTTGTCCTGGTTTTTTTTCCTTTGGTTTTGGGTTGGTTGTGGGTTTATTTGTTGGGTTTTTTTTCCTGATGCTGCTTAATGGAAGAAAAATTGCGTTACTAAGTGACTGGACTCCCACAATACTTCAAATTCTCTGAGTTTTGGTGGTTTTTTTTTTCAGGAAGCAGGAGTTACTGGGGCACAAGATCCAGAGTATTTGAGGGACCAATTTCAGCTCAAGATTGGAAGTCATGTAAAAAATTGCAATATCTGTATAGTTCTTTTGCTTGGATCTAGTCAAAAGCATATAACTTAAGTTTATGAAAAATATTTACATCCTTTTTGAGATGATCTACGAGATCAAAACAGGAGACAGCAAATATAGAATGTTATCTCACATCCTGCTTAAATTCCTATCATCTTTAGGAAAGAGAAAAAAGAAATAGGTAGTTTGTACCTCAAGGAAAATATGTCATTTATGGTATAATGTACCTTAAATTACTGAAAAAGTATACTCTATTTTTATAAAACATTTATAATACTATTTAAAACATCCATAATTATATTCAGAATTTCATAATACAGTGCAAAGAATATAAGAATGTCTCCTGCAGTGGCGAAAGGCCTGTTATATGTCTGTAGAAGCATATAACAAGATAATCATGTATTAATTTTCTCACATACACTCTCTCACCCTTTGATTATTTGACGATAGATATGGCTTTAACTAAATTAATGACTGGTTATGGATTTTTCTTCTATGAATTTGCCTACTCATTTTTCAAACCTCTGTAAAATATTACTATCCAAAACTTGGCCATATGCTGTGTGGAAAACCACCTCCTTTTGCTTGTTTTGCATCTGCCTTCTGTTAGTTTTATTTGGTGCCTTCCCTAGCTCTTGCACTGGAACACATGGTGAACAGTCGATCCCCATTCACTCTCTCCATGCGCTCAGGTTTTTTTAACCTCTGTCATATACCTCATTCAATTGTCTCTTTTTTCCAGACTGAAGGGTCCTCACTTAGAAATCTTCACTGAAGAGTCTTCACGTAATTATTTCTTATGCAGAAGTAATTTGACTCCTTTTGACCATGTTTTTTGCCTTTCTCTTAACCTTTTGCGGTTCTCCTATGTCCATTCAGTCTGACCTGCATACAGTATGCCAGTACTTCTGCATGGACTAATGCTTGTGTCTTTTGAAATGCATATCCAGAGTTTATTTAAAGATTACAACTGCTAGATAAATACATCACATACCTTGCCATTTGTTTCAAGCCTCTTAACATTTGTACCTTAGTGAAACCAGGCCAACATGAACATCAATTTGCAAGTATTAGATCTTGGTAGGCCTTTGATTGCTTATTTAGAGAGAGTACGATTTGCCTGATGACCAATTCTATTCAGCCAGGAGCTGCTCAGATACTCTCTCCAGGAACTGACATGTTTGTTCTGTAGCATTGGTTACTCATAGACCATGGTAAAGTTCCCCTTGAAATTATGCCCCAAAATGTTTTAGTCAGTTCTTTTTAACTCGAGGAGAAAAGATGACAGATGGTGTTTTCTTTGCCTCACATGGAGGAGTTGTTTGTGCTGGCATAGAGTAAATGGTATTTCATTACTTCTCAATGATTTTGTGTGGTTTTGAATAAGAACAGAAAGGAAAGGGCCCTTGGTGAGTTCCACTGCTACATTAAAATCTTCTTGCTCAGTCATACTGCAGACATTTCAGTAAATTTCCTGGGGAATTTTTGTTCTAGCTTTTTTTCCCCTCTCCCCAAGACATTGAAGACACGATACACAGTAACAACATGCCTGATGTCAAATACGAGGTCCTGGTTTAACCCTGATTATTCATGTATATTTTACTCTGAACATGAAATAAATATGTCGTGATGGGAGCTCCTACTGTGGTTATTGAGAGTTGTCTAATCCATCATCTTGGACAATATTGACACCAATCTGAGTAATACTAAACTAGTGCATCCTTAATAACTGTAGACTAGGTCTTCGTCATTGAAGTTGTTAATGATTCTCTCAGCTTCTTTATGGTATGCCACCTTGTCTGTTCCAAGGGCTTCTAGTGCCAGTACAGCTTGGAGCTTTTACTCCTGAGAGCAAAAAAGGCTGAAAGGCAGACTTGCCATGAAGTTCCTTCCATTCCATCATTTTGTCAGCCCTCATTTAGAGATGAAGGAATTGCAGCAATTAACCCTAGAGCTCCCAGGTGTCTTTGTCATTTACATAAATGTACCCTGCAGTGCCTCAATGGAGGAGGCAGTAGTACCACTGCTGCCAGGAGTCCTTTGAAGAGGAGGATACGGCAGAACTGATTTGCGGTTGGGATTCTGTATCTAGAAAAGATAATAAAAGGCAGTGGAAAACTTGTGGAAGCTAGAGAGGAAAGAGGGTATGAGATCTTTGAGAAGAGAGTGCTTAATTCAGAAAAGAAACTCCTTCCAGCATATTTTAATTCACCACAGTTAGTGCAGAGTATGGACTTCCATTCCTAAACATGCCAATAGATCAATACGTTCCTGCAAGGTATTTCTGTCTTAACACCAGCACTGCATTATGGACCGTATAAATTTTACTTATCAATCCCTCTAAAACCATATTCTTCCCTGATCAGTGGGTGACTAATCATCCTTTTTGAACATTTAGTTATTACTTCGTGGACAGTTTGTCTGTAATTCATTGGTGTTCTTTTGATGAGATCCTGATTATCTAGGACGTCTGTTCCTGTCCTCCAATTTAATTCTAGAAGACGTCTGATTTTTTACCAAAAAATTTACACTTTTGTCAGAGGTGTGCATGTTCTGACTCTCCACCCTTTGACTCTGGTGGAGAGTAAGGAGATAAAGAAGTTAGCCCTTGTCAGCACTGGTGTTTACAAAGAGTGTTTATTGCACTTGCACAAATCACAGTGTCTGTATACCCAGGGTATGCATGGATACATTTTAACTACAATAAAGAATTTCTTGTTACTTCCGTGGATGCAAATTCACAATGTTTGCAAAGCATTTACACAACATGTTAATGTCTTGAGTTATCTTTAATATGACGTGAAGAATCACCCATCTTGAAGGTATACTTGCTTCAAGTTGCTGCAACAGCAGGCTGTAGATGACAGCAGAAAGTTCCCAGATGATCAAAGTGCTGGAGAGCCTGCTCTATGAGGAAGGACCAAAGGAGTTTGATCTTTTCATCCTGGAGAAGAGAAGGCTTAGGCGGAACCTTATTGTGTTTTCCCAGTATTGAAAGAGGGGCTTCAAAGAGGGCAGAGTCTCTCTTCACAAAGACCCACATGGAGAGTACAAGGGGCAATGGGTGCAAGTTACACCAGGAGAGGTTTCATCTTCATAAACATAAGAAATTTTTCACAGTGAGACCAATGATTCACTGGAACAACTTCCCCAGGGAAGTGGTGGAGTCCGCAACACTGGAGGTTTTCAAGATTCAGCTGGACAGGCTACTAGATAACCTCATGTAGGCTCCCTTTTCCATGAAAGTTTGGTGATCTTTTGAGTTCCCGTTCCAACCTGGGTGGTTCTATGAGTCTATGACTAATGCACGGATGTTGTAAAAACACCATCATTATTGTGTCAGTAATACAGGCAAAGGTATACAGAGTCAGCATGCTCAGTCCTTACTTTTGACCGAATGTGATGAAGAGGTCACTGCTTCACAGTGGTTAAGAACTACTGAGTTCATACACAGAATTTTTGCTCTGTTTCTTCCAACAGTAGTCAATTAATTTCCCAAAGTAGCCTTCTGTAGAACAAATAAGAATTTGTGATATTCTTTTGTCAAAGATTAACATTAAACCTAAAACTTCCAGTGTTTCAAGAATATAGTTACAATATACAGGACAGTAGAAATTAGACATAAACTAAGTAATCTACTTGTGTTTCATGAAGAGGTAATGTTACTGCAGTACACATTCAGTCCAGCTCATTACCATTCAGAAAGAGCAGGTCAGTAGTTCAGTGCTGTTAGACTCCTGAACTTCCCCTTGCTCTTTAGTTGTTTTGCTTTCTCTAGAAATATTTCACGTCACACATGTTTTCAGAAATTCTGTGGTCTAGGAGGTGCTGTGAGAAACCTAAGATGACTTTGCAAGGTGTCAGAGGAGTTAGTTATGAGGTAGTTTAAAGTTCATGTTCTCAGCTCCTGAGCTCTCTCATCTTGAAACATAAATACTTTGGGGGAGGAATTAACCTGCTTCTGTAAGTATACATGTTTGTAAACATCTAGTGAACCAGCACCAGAGCTACAGAAATTCTGGTAAATTCTTCAGAGTCTGATTTACTCCAATAGGTTTAATAGGCTGGATCATGAATTAAACAGATGGCATGTGTAACGCATTTTCTCATCCATTTAGGGATGGTAAACGCTTGCTCTTCAAACAGTTCTCTACCTCTCCCTCTGTCTTCTTCTCCCCACTTCACCTATTTTTTTGGCCAGAGCTTTTTCCAGATAATAAGAGATTTACTTGCCTATCATTTGTTTCACATGCTAAGATTGGGAAATATTTTATGTAATCTGTTTTCCCAGAAATGTGGTGAGGGCCATTAGAAACCTTGCTCTTCTATCTCTGCTTTGTATTCATTTGTGTTTGAATTGTTTTGAGAATTTTTTTCCATTTTATTGTGAATCTGACAAGCAGCAGTAGTTAAGTTGCTGTATACTTAATAGTGTTTCTCCCTAGCCAAAGCATTTGCTCTTTCGTAGATTGAACTCCTTGAATGTGAAGAGGCCCTCATTGTAGGTTTAGAAAGCACTTAGTTCATCTTGATGCTACCTAATGGGTTTAAAAAGCATTAACAGTCATTGGGTAGCTTTCTCATCTCTTCAATTTTGACTGTTGATGATCGGAGTCCATTTATATACTGAGTTTTTATAACTGGTTTAACTGGAAATAGCGCATGACTGTTTCCCTGTATGAGATACTACCAGTGAAGGTTGGTCTTTTGGACCATTAAAAGACCTCACAGGGAAAAAGAAGTCACAAAATTCTAGTTCCTTTTTTGTTTTTCCAAGGCATTTTTTTAAGAAGGATAGCGAGTTATGGTGTTTTGTACAGGTTTGGTGTGCTTGTGTGTGTGTGTCTTCATATCCTCAGAACAGGATACTATTTTCACTTCTTTCAAACATTTAAATATGGCTCCCTTTTTACCAAACGCTTAAGTTTTGCTCCCATCCTCACATTTAAAGGTAGCACAAACAGGACTTTGTTGGTTTGGATTTCTTTGTAAACTAGTTTGACCTGAACATGTTCAGGCTTGAGCTTTGCATAATGAATTGTGTAGTCCTTAGTAAAGATCTTTGAACTTCCTTGGCTTCCCGTAGCTGCTCCAAAGAGGAGTTGCAAAATCCACAAACGTATTATTCCTCATCTGAAAAAAAACACCTGGCTGCATTGAAAAAAATAAATAAGTGTCCTCATCACTAGTTGTTGTGTAATTTTCATTCTCAATGGGAAGATCTGCAGGGAAGTTTATGGAGAAAGGCAAGGTTGTGACCCTTCTGATATACTCTTTGCCTGTTGAATGCTTATTCTTCAGGAGCCACATTAACTATTGCTTTCAAATAGTGTTATCATTACAACATTTTGCCTAATTTTTTTTCTCATTACTTCCATCAGGTCATACCTTCCTACCACAATGGAAGGATTCATTTGCAGGAGGATGTAAGGAGTTACTGGAAAGCAGCAGATGGAGCTCACGTGTTGTGGCAACAGTATGCAAACCTGGCATTCAAAGGCTCTTTGTTGTCTAGGGTATGTCTGCACGGCAGTCGGGTCTGACTGCAGCCAAAGCTGTGCCAAAGGTGGCAGCAAGCTAGATTTGTTGATACCAATAAGAGAGAAGAATTAGCAGTCATAGGTTCGAGTGCATGAGGCTTGCATAAAGCAGGGGTAGCTGGCCCGTGCTGGAGCCCTCAGTACTGACACTGCTGCTGATACCAGCTTTAAGTGGATTAAAGCTGTCAAAGCTTTTCCTCGGCTCTGTGCACTCACGCTTCTGCTTAGACTGTGGGCATATGCAGTGCGCTGTGTGTGTGCGTGTAAAAACATACGCATGACCCCAGTGTCACTTCCAGGAACTCCTCTGCCTGATTGACTTGCATAGCTGCTAACATGGTAATGTTATGATAACTACAGAATTGAAAATGCCAGCAGGATTTCTGGGCATTTTAATTCCTGCTTTTCTATACTGTGTCTTTAGATGGTTATTTGTCTGATCTTATTACTTTCAGAATTTCTTGCAGATCATTATTCAATCTTTTCTTTAAAAAGTTCCTAGGTATAGCTCTTAAATAAATTTTAAAAGGATCATTAAATCATTTACTTATTAACTGGTGTGAGGGGGAAAATACTGAAAATAGAGAGAATGTTCTGGATTGCACTGATAAGTGCAATGGATTGCATGGATAAAGGAGACATCAAAAGCCTAAAACCATTCATGGGTTACAGATAAAGTCTGCTATATGTGATGGAATAAGAAAGCCAGGGACTAGGTAGGGTAAAGGAGATAGGGACTACAATTCCTGATTGGAGCAAAATGAGGTCACTGTTGCATCAACAGAAGTAGAGCCCTGGGGAAGAAAGGCAGGTGTGCAGACAGTGAGGCTTCTCCTGCCAGAGCACTGATCTCCAAGGGAATTGTGCCCTGGGCGACCTAGGCACAAGCAATGCCAAGTGCACTGGAGTCCTGCAAGACGGTGACAGTGAGTATCTAATCCACCTAATGTCCAGGATCTAGGACTCTAACACAAAGTGATTGTCACCCACTTCAGTGTGTCCCTTTCACTGAGGGTACAGCGATCCAGAAGGAAGTCCCCCCATCTGCTCAGGATACAGGCTGAGGTGGTGATGGTAGCACCTCCTTTTGCCTTGTGTTCTGTATGAATGGGATTGACATCCTGTCGCCAGGAGATTGACCAAACTTCCAGGCCATGGGCATCTTTGGTGAGAGCCTTTTCTGCTGTTCCACTCCTTTGAAGCCAAAAATGCAAAAGGCAGGAAAAAAAATGAAGCTGAATGAAAGTTTTATCTGTCCTTGTGATTTGGACATTTCAGTAAGTGTGAAGATGGGAAGGAATAACTCTTTTTTTCTCTCTGCTCCAAGGCAAAAGGAGGCCATGTTTACTTTGCACAAAGCTGAGTTTGGAAGTCCAGTTCTGCCTGTACCAGCCGAGGAGGGATGGAGACTGCTTTTGAAAAGAAAACAGCATAATTTGGTGGTTACAGCATGCTGTGCTTTAATTGAAACCATTGTTCCTTCAGTGCTCATTAGAGAAGGATTTTGTTTCTGGAATGGGCTCTAGATGTTGCTACCACTGCCTGCTTTGTCTTCCTGCAAGCCTTAGACAGTTACTGACACCTTCTCACCCAAAACTATGCTTGCAGGGGAGCTACAAGTGGGATGTGGCCAGTCCTCCAAGCCAGGAGATATCACTCGTTGCTACTCTGCTCAGGCCAGGCTAGTAGTGTAGTAGATTAGTAGATATGTCAGCTATTTGTTTTGAAACATTTTATTGTGTCATGTAAAAAGAAAGGGTAGCATATAGAGAAACTTACCCTTGAGTGCCAGCTCAGGATGTTGTTATGTATGTTGTCTTTAGCCTTTACAACCTAGTTGTTACTGAGGGCTTCTTTTTAATGCAGTAAGGTGAACGTAACAGGAATTTGGGGCACAGCAAAATGCAGACATTAAATTACTGGCCATCAGCAGTGGTTCACACATCTTACCCTCAGGAATCACATTCAGAAATGGCATTGAAGCAGATGAAGGCTTCAGTACCAACTACATGCTTTCTGCTCTGCCATTCTAGGTCTTCTAAATGAGATTATGATGTAGATAATGAATGAAAGATCTTTTCTGAGGTGTTGTATGTGAACAACACTTTGAGCTGTCTCATTGTAACTTGGCTTCCTTTCTTGGCTTTTCCTACTGTGGATATTGTTCTTAATTTCCCTCAGTAGTGACAGTGTGCCGCACATAATAAGGCATTTCTGCCAATGCTAGCAAGAATGGAGGTACACCACTAGAAGTCAAGGTTGTAGGTAACACCATCACCATAAAGATACCATAACCATCTTTACTGCTTCTGTGTGTCTGCGGGTGATGTAATGGTAATGTATTCAGATGGTTCCACATACCCAACAGATGCAGGAGCCACCTCCTAGGGACAAAGCTTAGCTTTTATTTTTCCTTTGAGTCACTTCCAAAGAATTGCATTTGACTGAAGGCAATTCTAAATCAAGATTTATTTAACAGGGAAGTCAAGGTGGTGCATGAGAAGGCAATTTATAATAACACAAATGTTAGCAGAAAAGATTATAAGCCTTGAACAGATAATGGACATGTTAGTCTTCTCTCTTCCTCTCTGTGGAAAAGAATCATCGAGTGCCCTTTCTGAATCACAGAAACAACTGAACTAGAACCAAGATTCTCCAGGAATGTGTTCTAGTGTGTAACCACTCACACAATGGTGAAAAAATTATTTCCTCTTACCAAGTTGAATAGTCTGCCCTCAGTTCATAGTAATGTAACATGCAATGTATTCTCTCTTTTTATCATGAAGACAGAAATTATATAATATACTTGGTTTGTGCAACTCTGCAGCATTTTTCCCTTGTCTCCACTCTCAGCTTTAATGTTCTAATTATCGGAAAACTTGGGTAGGTATGGAAAAGCACAAACCTTGCAATGCTAAGTGAGGGCTTTGACTTTGATCAGATTAGGAGCTTCAAGAACACATGTAGGACCTTCACAAATCCAATTATACAGTTTAACATGCCAATAGGAAAAGTTTGTTCTCAACATAAGCCTCACAGTCATTAATTCTGACATGAACCATGAATCTATTTTGTATTCTAATTCTGGTTAGTGTAACAGCAAATAACATCTCGTTTATAAAAAATGTGTCAGATTTTTTTTAATTAATTTTTATCCAACTAAGTTCTTTGTTTCTCTAACAGAGTGAGGTAGAGGGTACTCAGACTGCATATGATTTGCTTCAGAATGAATTCCTTCTCCTGATTCTAAGTTGCTTACTTCTGTATCTTCAGTGGAAGCTCCATTGTTTCATGTCTTATGAAAGCTGGATGGGTGACAGCTGTCTGACCTCCTGACACCGACTGTTGTAGGGGTGTTTCTATCTGCTCTGCCATTCTTGAGCTAGGACGTGTCTAGTGTCCAGACCAGAGACCATTGCAAAAAGCCCTTAACTGCTGCCAAATAATTCTGTCCCAGAAAGGACATAACCCTGTCAGCCTTGCTCTGATCCCAAGCTAAGGAGCCTTGCTCTGAGGGCTAATGAGATTAGGTGTGGCAGCCTACTGACATGGGCTTCCAGATTCAACCTCATATTTCATTTGCGGTTCTGGGGCATCTTACGTGGATGTATGAGCTTTTAAACTTCACCATGACAGAGCCTTATATGACATACAAAGGAGAATTACGCTTTTTCACATGTAGGAGTAATTAAAAAACTACTCCTTGCAATTCCACTTCTGAGTCCTTGCTGCTGAAGCTCATTTGTCTCTTTTCCATGGTGTTTGGCATAGCTAATATTTTTTTGCTTGGCTCAGAAGATGACAGCTACACAGCTGTCTGTTCCTGGGGTGCCAGTCCAGAGAGGACATCCTATCCAAATGCACACTAAAGGTCTCAAAGCTGCATGCAGATGTGGCCAACCCTATCCATACTGTGTACACGGAGTGTCCTGAGACAGCACAGCTATCCCACCAGGCTCTCCCAGCACTTGGCCTGCTCCTGACTTCTCTGATGCCAGCAGGCAGCCTTTAGAAGGGAGTCCTCACACATCCTTGCCACTGATCCTCATGGTCCTCTAGGAAAGCAGGGAAGGCTCACAGGCAATATAGCACAGCATCAGCCTTACCACGCTTTGTAGCCCTCATAAGGAAAGCAGACCGGCACCTAACCCCAGCCTTCATGGAGAAGGAGGCTGGGAAAGCACACATAGCACTTTGTGAGCCTCACCAAATAAAGGGGGATGGATATGAGCTGTAGGATGGATACGGTTCTGCTCACGATGTTTGGCCAAAGCTTTTCCAAGGCACTTAGTAGCAAGCACGCAGTGGATCCAGCCCTCTGTCCTGCCCTGTGTTGTGTAGCCTAGTTGTCACACAGAGACTTCACTTGGTAGAGGGCTTCTGGCATGGTGAGGACTAGGGAGGCATTATTCAGCTGTCTTGGAAAGTGACTACTGCAAAGAGAGTATTGTAAGGCTGGGTAAAGCTGTGTCTGTCTCCAACATACGTACTGACTGGTGGGCTCTCTAGGTGGCAGTCTTTGTGACATGTTGGATACTGCAACAGGACGGTGAAGATGCAGCCATTGTTCCCCTAGTATAGCTGTCAGGAGATGATTACTCCAAACTCCCTATTGCAAAGCTTACATTCTGGGGTCGATTTTAAATATGAAGGTGTTCAGCCTTGCCCCCTTCCTGTTCTCTCCCTTCCACTGTGGCGCTACACAATAGGAGGCACAGACACTTACTCTGGTTGCAAAAAAGCTGTTTATCTGTGTTAATTTGGTGCTGGGAGAACCCAGAATCTCCTCCAGCCTACTGAAGTGTTTCCACCACTAGGCTGCTCTCTTTTTCTTTTTGCTCTTTCCATGGAAATATTACCCTATAGTGGAGGAAGGGAGGAAGGTTTAACAAGACAATAGAGGATAGCCTTAACCAACATGACTTTCATTGTGAACATGAGAGGGTTCTTGCCTGGGAATCAGGACTCAGGGCCTACAAATTGTAGCTCATTATCTGGGGCAATGTCATACCCCTTAATTGACCTAGCACCCAAGTACTTTCCATATCTATCTACAGGTTAGAGGATGCCTAAGCAAAGTGCAAGAGACTGAGTTCAGGCCTCAAGAAACTGAAATAAATGGATTTTCAGGTGCCTTCATGAGTCACAGTTGTTTTCTGAGGTTTAAGCGCTCACAGTACCAGTTTAGGCAGCTTAAACTCCAGTGTTTCTGGCTGGGCAGCTCTTGATATGTCCCTGCCAGAAAAATTAGCGTCGTGGATTGCCCTTCATGCTCTCACCACTGACTTGAAGGGAGCGTGACCTCAGCCCCTTAAATTGCCTTGTTTGGACAAAGGATTTACAATGCCTGTTTTGGAGGTGCCTCACAGAAGCTGAATACCTAGAGGCCTCATTGTTCTCAGGGAGAGGCATATTTGTAACTACAAACACTAAACAAGCAAACAAAACCAAACCAGTTTGTAAAATACTAATTTATAGAAAACACAAAAATATAGCAAATATTTCACTCAAGCTTGAGCAATACTTCAGGGTTAAAACTGGGGATATTTCTTAGTGCTAGTATCAGACAAGAAATAAATCAGCCTACATTTGACCCAGGCTTATCAGCAGTAGTTACTGGATAATCAATTCAAACATTACCTTGTTAGTAAACAGAAATATTCTCGTCACCCTCTAGTGCATTCTCAGCCAGATATTACTCAGATAACATTTACTATTTTGCAATATCGTATTGACATGAGAAACAGATTTTTTTTGCATAACTGCAAACTGGTGCATTCTGCTTTTTCCAATAACTTAAGAATAAAGACAATAAATTCTTTTTCAGCATAACTTGACTGATACAAAACTGACCTTGAATTTTTTTCTTTATTTCTTCCACTTTCTTTTCTTTATTTTTTACAAGCAGAGTATTTGTCCTAAAAAAGTCTGCAGTCAGATTTTGAGGCTTTTGAGTAGTGTCTCTCAGAAGCCCTATTTTCCACAGAGGGTGGTACTTTCAGCCTTCTTCACCCTGTGTATCACATGTAGGAACATGGGCCTTAGCTATAAAATCAACCTGATATATATTTAAAATTTTCAAGCTGCATCAGTTTCTTGCAGTAATAATATTGTGTACTTGCCTTTATAAACTTCATACGATTGTTACAATACCAAGAAAAGTTGCCTGTCTAAATAAATACTTTAAAAAAACAGAAGAGGTGACTAACCCTATATGTGAATTCACTACATTCTCATCTGCATTGCTATATAAACATCTGATTTTCTGCAATCATATTAAAAATATATTTCAATAATAATAGATAGTGCTATCTGACTGGTTAAAATTTCAAGTTAATTAACAAGTTAGCTTAACATATGGCCAGTAAATGTCACAATTGCTCTAGCTTAACATTTCTGACTTTTGTCTGGCTTAAACCAGAACATGCAGGACAGTATGGAAAGTTTATATAGCAGCCCTTTGAACCAGTAAAACATGCAATCCAAGTGGAGTCAGCAGGATGGGGGAGACTCAAGTCTGTTCTTATTTTGTGTGTTGTTTACCAGGCTGCCTGTACTGACTGGAAAATTCATTGTACATTAACTTTAGATTCTGCTTTTCCGCCTGAAGAGTGAGTGTGGGCTGTGCGGCAGAGCGCGATGTTACTTTTTATATTCTCTGTCCTATAAACATTAAATACAGTGACTGTTTCTAATGATGGTGTTTCTGATGTTTCTTTTCTTCCTGTTTGTTTATTACAATTTTGGGAGATTTGTTTTGTTTTGTTAACATTATGCTGTTGGAGCAGAAGCAGATAAAACAAGTTGCAGCAGTAAGCACTCTTCAGAAAATCACTTTATCTTTGAAATTGTTTTTCTGTGGTTACTTTGTGTAGTTTTAGTGTCTTCCCTCATTTACTACTTTATCATTACAGTTTGTGTGCTAGGAGCTATATAATACTCAGCTCTGCATCTGTGAATAGAAATTACATAATTAAAAGCCCGGCAGCACCGTGTCCCATCTACGCATTCATGGCTGCTTTAGCTCCCTGATTTCTCAGCTGAAGCCTGCATGCATTTGCTGTTCAGAAACTCGGCATGCCCAAATGTGGCAGGTTTGCTGCGCCACAGCTTGTCTGTGTGGCACTTTGGGCAGTGTCCATTTGGTAGAAGTGCAGTGCTTTATGATGCGCTGGTTTAATCTGCCTGTGGAAGCAAGGATTTGCCCAGGTTTTCTGGGCATCTGCAGCTTATGCTCCAACCAGACACTCTGATTGCCCAGCCAGAAGACCAAAATCCACTATTGCTCCTAGACGTAGCTCCCAAGCAAAAAAAATCATGCATGCAAAGACATTGAAAATGTGGTAGACCTAGATGCACATTTCTGTTTACTAACTTACTGGGTAATAAAACTGCAAGTAGCAGCATTGCTTTTCTCCCTTTTAAAATATTTTCTCTTTGACCTAAGGTCTGTTTACATAGAAAGCTACTTCAAGCAAGTTTTTCCATAGATAGGACATTTCCCGTGCAAACACAGCACAGCTGTACTACCTGGCTTTCTGCAAGTGAACAGTCTGCAGTGGAACTGGTTGTTTTAAATGGAGCACGTGAGTAAGTGCTTTGCTGGGACTGTGGCCAGGATGCTTGGAGCATTTCAGTACTCAGCCCTTGTTCTTTTTGGTCTGGTAGTTTGTCAAACTCAAAATCAGCCAGTTGTGCATCAAGTTTGTAGTACAATTGAATTGCTCCATAACAAGCAACCAATAATTTTCTGATCTATTCAAGGGAGTTTTTCAAGGGCTGATTAAGAACTTATTGTGGAAACATGCCTAATTTTCAAATGAACATTTAAAAAAATGAGTTTCATGTGCTTTAAACCACTTGTAGTCATCTTAAACATATTGTGATTAGTTTGTTTTTAGAGGTGGGGAAAAAAATCTTTCTTCCTGATAGCAAAACTTGCTGTCCTATTTTTAGATGAAGTATATATGATTGCATAACGGTCTGTGATATTTTGGCATTGCAAAAATATTATCAACCAGAATACCCTGAAGCATTGGAGTCCTCTGCTTGCAGAGTGCTTGGAATGCAGCTGCCTCTAAATCAGATTGCATGACTCTGTAGGTAAGAAGACCTGAAAACAAATACGATTTGGAATTAGTCATGCATACTTGCTCTGGAGGATCAAGAGAGCAAGTGGGGTTGATAGGCCTCAAAAGACATATTTTTGAAGTCATCTAGTTTTCTTTTCCCAGCACAACTCATGAAGATTTGATAAAGAAGTGTAGGGAAAAAAATAAAAATCTCTTCCTCACTGTGGCTAAGCTAACTTTTTAGATGTCTGGCAAAAGCTGGAGCAATTCTTCCAGCACCATTTCTCAAAACCTCTGACTTTTGTTTAGCTTTCATGTCAGGTTATGTTAATGGGTGCTGGTAGTGGAATTTTTACCATTTGAAATAGAATTTCAAGTCAGACCAAAATGTCATATGGTTTAACATCGTAAACAAAATAAATACAGTGAACTAGCGGGACTGATGTGTGCTTACATAGATGCATTGTTCTCATGATGTGAAAAGTGGCTTAGTACTTATCTCTGATTTACTGAATGGAAAGTTGCAGGTAGGCACTATACTCTTGAGGCTGGCAAATGAGATTGGACTTTTGGCATCTCTTTCTCACACAGTTGCCAAGCTGGACAACTTCCTACATAACTGTTGCCTTTTTGGAAAATACTTAAACTATTTCTTGGAAAGTGGTTGAAGGTCAGGCAGAGTTTGTTCTGGGTTTTACAGTATTTATTATTGCATAAGAAGCTTGTGTCCTGCTTCTCATGGAGGTCTGTCTAAAGACTACTGATGAGATGGAGGCATGCTTCCTGACACAAAAGAAACTCTACTGGAGACAGTGAAGGGCAGTATTGCATATGGGTCCCTGTACTTGCTACGCATTTGTATTTACATTTGGGAAATACCTAGTCTAGAATGATCTTTAAAATCCCTCAAATATAGCCACACTGCTGGAATTTTGGGGCTTGAGATGGCATCTCTGATAATGTAGCTTTGAGACCATCCTGAGGAGGGGCCCTCAAGAGTGCAAACCAACGGTGACAGAAGATGATAGTAGAGGCCCTGAGGACACAGGCACAAGGAGGCCAACAGGCCTCCAGACAACAGGAGGCCAAGGGTGGAAGCACAAACGACTGGTCACTAAAGGAGTGCAGCCTGGAGAGCTGGGGAAACTGGTTATAGGGCACGACAAAGAACAAGGAATATGTATCCCACATGTAAAAATCCCATATATGGTAAAAACACAGGAGAAAACAGGGAGGTGTCAAAGATGGTCACAACCCCTAGAAAATGGGAACAAAGGGAGAAAAGAAAAAGAGGAATTGCTCCACTCCTGTGGTCATCTGCTAAAGACACCACTGCCAAAAGGCTTACTATTCAGCACATTTTGCCTGTGTAAAGTGTCTTTATATTGTCACTGGATAAAGTAAATTTGAACTGTACAGAGCACTGTGAGTGTGTGCATGTGTGTGTACACACACACGTGTGTGTGTGTTTTTATGTGCCCGTTTTCCGCTCCAACCTGCCCACACAACGAAGTAATTGATACAGCAAGCGCTGAGTCAAAATACACTCAGATGCAACAACTCAGTTGAATGAATATGAGAATTTCAAACCTCCTCTCCACGCTCTCCCCCAGATTCTTTGATCTACTCTTAAAAATCCCAGGCCGTCAAAAAATGAATGCATAAATGCTTTTATGCACATAAATAGTCCCAGCAAAGTTAAGGCAACAGAGGGCTGCGCACTGTCCCACTAGAACATTTGATGGAAGACAAACACCTCCCTTTACCTGCACTTTTATTTTTGCCTTACCTGACTTTTGGATTTGTTCCTTGCTTGTTGCTTCCTGCCCCATGCATTTGTACATTACACAGAAGAGTGCAGTTTCAGCCCTGTAAATTATAATTAATTGACTTGTTAGAAAGTATCTGATTCAGAGAGTAATGGTCCTGCTGTAGAGAAAAAGAACCAATTAAAATAAGGAAGAAAAGTACTAGGGTATGTATTAGTATTTCTGTTTTATTTTCTCTTTTAAGGTTAGGGTTTGTCTAATGCTCTATTTTTGTTCAGCATGGATTTAGAAGATTTGTGGGTGGAGGAGAAGCAGTCCATACAATGCCGTGATATTCTTGGGTTTTGGCAAATTAATTTCTCACAATTAATTGAAATTTTACCTTAGAGAAGTGCTGTGATTTGGATTGGAAACTGAGAGATAATAATTAGAAAATTACCAGCTTGTGTTTTTGAGTATTCTGGAAAAAAATAACTTTTTGATATGGTCCGGTTTATGGTTTTTAAGAAGTACTCTGTGCTTGTACAGTAACTGCTCTCCTACATCATCACAATGCAACAGAATCACAGTACTGCAGTTCTGAGGTTGTCCCAATAATTTCACATTATGTTTACCCACAGTAGAAGTCCAAATTCTCTTGACTCAATCTGGAGAGGCAGTCAATAAACTGCCTAAAGTTCGTGGACAAAAGCACAGGTTGTTACATTAAATCCAAATTATGTCATTAGCAGACTGTAAACCTGTGTCTCTAATCTATTCGGAAAGTATGACCGCATATATGCTACTCAGCTGGAGGTGGTCTCCCCCATCTTCTTAAAATTGTCATTGCTAACAGTAATGCAGAGAAGATGTGAATGAGCATGAATGTGAAGGAAAGGTGTAGCACAGATACTCAGATAAAAACGAAAAAAAATTTACTTTGGTGCAGATCAGCTTCTGGGAAAATGGTTGTTTTGTGAAGTATGCAGGGCAGGCCCAGTGAATGACAAAATCTGATAAATTGTCACACATGCCGTATGTTATGGCCTTGGTTCAAAAGTTCCCCAGAGGCAAGTTTTGAGAAACAGATCATTGCAGGACTGGATGAATTTCCCTCTTTCCTACTCCTCCTGAGTTCTCAACAGACACAAAATGATTTGCAGAACAGGGTCAAATTTGGCAGTGGCTTTAGATTAAAACCAAAACCAAACAGAAAACAACAAAAAACATTGGTGGGAAACACAGATGTTGGGGCTTTTCATTTACATGCATCTCAGAATTAATGGCTGCTTTACTAGCAGTTTCACTTTGTGTTTTTAAATGGCATTGACATTTTAGTTAGAAATTATACATTTCCTTATAAATTCACAAATGTTAACTGAAAAGGTTCTAAAAAGGGTCAGCTTGCTGAAAATGGAGAGACTCTCTGAGTGAAACACAAATGATTTCCTGGCTGAACACTAAAGAGAAAAAGCCCTCTGAGTTGAGCTGAAGTCACCAGTTTTAAGATTTTTATTTCATTCAGAATGTCCAGTTTTGCTGTCAGTATCTTCATGCCAGACTGATACTGAAAGTATCCTCTGTCAAAACCTGAGGGGCTGATGATGGTCTCTTTGTAATGGTGACCTTTAGGATCCAGGATTTTCTTTGCATGAGATAAACATACACCACAGCAGTGCTCCTGTGAAGCTAGATCAGCAGTATTATCGCTTTCAGAAATCATGCTTAGTCCCCGCTTTTCATAGTGCTGACTCAGTGATGCTCATATTTATTAGCTACTTTTAGAAGTGTAAGTATTCCATCTGAACAATATCTTTAAGGAATAATTTCATGTAATATCCCAGAGTAGAAGTTACTTCTCTTTCATCTCTTATTTTTCCTCACCAGCTGCCACAGATGTAGCCCTGAAACCAGTATGCTTTCATAAAGGATTTCCAGAGAAACAATGACTTCTACTCCCACGAATGTAACTAGGGAGCAAGAACCAATATGCAGTGAATAACATTCGTTATAATTGAACTTTGCCTTTGACATCTAGCTGCACGATTGCATAGTTAGTCTGAAATACCTAGAAACACCAGGCTAATTATATTCCTATGAAGAGTAGCATGCCAAGGTTCAAGAAAATCCTGCTAGAATTTCAAGACAGGTCTGCTTCCTCCATACCGTGCTCATTTTCTCTCTGTTGCAAACTCTCAATCTTTACTGTCCTCTGTAACCACACCATCATTAAACAAAGGGGTGGGGAGGCACATAATCTCTTGACTGTAGAAATGGAAATAAAAATTGTTTTGTCCTTTGCTGTAATTTAGGTACAATTCCTGGGAAAACGCAGAGTTCAGGGATTCTAAACAGCTGTTGGCTACATCATTGTATAAAGTGATCAAAGCTGCAGGTGAAAGTCAGACATCCATTCAGGTCTTGTCAGTTCAGATTTAACTCAAAGAATTGTACTAAAAAACAATATAATGATTACTATATATTGCAAAGGAAATACTGGATGGAAATCTTCTGCTATAACCTCATTTTATATTTCAGACTGTTGGGATAAAATACCTAAAAGCTATTGTAGCATTCATAAAGATGAGCCGTATGAGAATTTGGAGAATTCCCTTCATAATTATGAATTGCATTTTAGCAATTCATTCACGTTGCAGCAGAATCCAGTAAGTTTAGTTTGATGCTAATGCATAGGCACTAAATCAGATCTGAGGCTAATTAATTGAGTGCGCTGTCTCTTGGAGTGACTAGATGCAGATGCATTTGATAGCCGTGCGAAAAGCAGGCTGGTGGGAAGGTCTTCCCTTTTATCCCAAATAGCAAAAGAAGCTGAACTCATAAAGCGAAGTTAAGAGACACAGTTTGATGGTGGTCCTCTTATCTGCATGAAAGTCAGTTCTGTAAACCTTCCTAAGTTCTTGGCTTCACCACTGAAGACGAATGCTTACAAAGCTTTCTTTAATGAAGTTCAGTAGTAGCTGGGTTGGCTCTAAAATGAGGAAAACCATACAAAGTACTCTAAGCGCTTAAAAATTCACAAAATGAGGAAAAGCTAAGTAATTGACATAAACTGCTTTCATGTAGTATAGAAAACACAAATAATTCTTCGTGTCGAATTTTCCTTGTGGAAAGTCTGCAAAAAAAGAACTTTTTGTTGTTGCAGTTGTTGTTAAAGAACATTTTTTATTTCATTTCAGGACTGAATGTACAATTTCATATCTATCCATCATTTGGTACTGACTGACCCCCTAAAGATACTGGAAGAGCAATCTTCAGGATTAGTGGTTCCCAGAAACAGATTTACACTTATGTATTCAGTGAAATGCGTAATATATTATTGTCTTTTAAATGTATATGAGTTACTATAATCCTCATGACAATATGATATTAAGTAGCTGATGTGCCAGAGTTAATGGGTAGAATGCAGATGTTACGCAAATGCTTCTGAGATGTGATCTGAATGCTAACATGAAAGTAAAGTTTACTTTTGGACAGACAATTATCCTGGTGGCTACATGTGCCTTGACAAAGCATAAGGCAGCTTGAATGCCACCAGCTGCTCTCGGAGAAACTGTCCTTAGCGTGTTAAGTGTCATGTTGCGTGAGTCAGGAGGAGGCATGCAGGTACACATGTGCTCCCATGTCTCTTCTTCAAAGGGAAGGCAGCTATAGCCAGCATGTCAAGTGGTTTATGTCCATATAGTAGCCTGTACTGCCTGGTGGAATTTGGAAAGGTGAAGGTTATTTGTAATAAATAGTCAAGTAGATAAGAGCTCCAGCCCCAACTGAAAGGATTGCATGTGTCTTGCGTTTTATTGTTTATAACTTGAACAGGTACAAGATTTTGGCAGCTGGTACGGCCACAAAAGTTGTCTTTGGGAACAGTGTTTGGGGCCCCTCAGCAGCCTCACAGTAGACAGGTCTACCCAGTGGTCCATCCGCCATGGTCATAAGCTCCTAACCCATACCTGTGTCCCTGTTGTGAGCTCTTCCATGGTTGCATGCGGTAGAAGTAATTGCAGGAAAAAATTGACGCATGGCTTTCACTAGGCACCTCTGTAAGCCCCTGGGAGCCGGGGTGGCTGGCAGGGTGGAGCAGAGGAGACCTGGAGCAGGTAAGCCGCGGGGCGAGCTGCGGTTTGGTCTGTGCTCATCTCCCTTGCACGTGCAGAAAACGGCAGCTGGTCCTGGCTGAAGGGGGAAGGTGGGGAACTGCCTGCGCTTCTTGGCAGCTCATCAGTCGGGTGAGTTGAGGGGAAAAACTGGCTTATTATCCGAGTAGGTGCCTTAAAAGAAACCAAACTTCTTTTTAATTAATTGTTTTCTTAAGGCGGTGAGCTAAAGTGAAAAAGTCATCGTTGAAACAACATAAATACTGTAGGTTGTGGAAATAATGGCAACTGGATTTAGCAGGTTTGATCATGTCAGTTGTGTTTCACTCACTGTTTGTCTTCCCCCTCACATTTGCTACCCTTAATGCATCTTAACTTCAATTAAATCACAGGGTCAGCGGTCCAGAAACTACAGGCTGCAACTGCTTCTTCTGATGCTGTTATTAGGCTACATGCAGCCACGAAACTAGTAGTTTTAGCCCAGCCCCATCAGAGTGTGACAAGCAAACAGCCATGGTTCAGAGTTTTGCATACTAGTCTGCTTATAGCCATGGAAACCAATGCACTTTAAAATACACTAAGTGTTTTAAATAGAAAGAGAAAGAAAAGATTTGCAGTATAAAGCATTGAAGCCTTCGGTTTATTAACACAGTATTGTATTCCTGTTATTTCTTTTCCATTTGGGTAGAGAGAGATTGTTATAAGGAAAAAAAGCCACACACCTATCAAATCTTGTTCTTTCAGGTATTATTAAAATAACTAAAATTTCCCATTTGACACGAAAACTCAGTTAAGATGTGTTAAGCACCTCTTCTTAGGAATCTTGCATTTATGCCTGGGCAGTGACAGTAAAGTACACATACATAAGAGGGGTCAAGACCCACAGCTTCTCTACCCATTGCCAACAGGTTAGTGAGGCTGGTGCTAGAGAAACCCAGCTCAGCGGAGCACCTCACTAGTCCCACTAAGTCCAGCTACTGCTTGTAGCTGCTGCTGTGGCCACCAGCCAGTCTGCAAAAAACCTTTTTTTAGCTAATAAAAAGTGAGGGGCAAGTGGAAGCGGGGCGCAGAGGTGGCACCTTTGGCAGGGCAGGATGCTGCTGCTAGTGTCCAGATGAGCATCATCACCACCTCCAGAGCAGTCTTGAACATCTCCCCCTTGGCCATACTCGTGTTGTGGCCAGCAAGTGCCCTCCCTGCCGAGCACCTGGGACAGGCATTTGCCACTTTGCATCGGGGGTGGAGCCGCTGCACCAGGGCAGGCATTTGCTGCTGTCCTCCTGAGCCCGAGCTCTGATGTTTCTTCTGCCCAGAGCGACCATGGAAGAAGTGGCTCACTGACTGGGGCAAGCTGGTTTCTAATAGCCTGACCCCATCAGAGCTGGGCTGCCCAAGTGAAGGATGCAAAAGTGCACATGGAAGAAAGGTGTGCAGACTGTGCTTCCCTTTCTGGATGGCGTTCTTAGCTGAGCTGAGCAGCATCCTCCTTTTCTGGCCACCGAGACCAGAAAGGTGCAGGGGTGTTGGGGTAAACATGAAGATCCCAGGAGACAGAGCAGCTGGAACCACGTTATATTAAAATCAAAAGTTTTAGATCATTAATTCTTCAGCCATTATATGTTTCTCACTAAGTATTTTTTTAAATTATTGCAAAGTGGAACGGAGGCCTGAGCAACCTCAGGGTCTCAAATCTTGCCCCTATCTTTCATCTTTTGTTCCTTTTTGGGTTTTTTTTTTTTTTGCTGTACATGAAATGCAAATGGTTGTTGGTAATTACTAGTCTGGGAAGGTCTCCCAAGAGGTTCAGCCTTCTGCAGCAGTATGAACTACCTGCATGGCTGTCACACTGGTGGGAAAAATTTGTGCAATTTTTCTTGAGTGTATTGAGATTTTCCATTATGTCATGTAGCAGTGGACGAGCTGTTAGAAAACACTTCCTAGCATTAAACCTAAAGCCCCCACCAGGATTTAGGCTCTTCGTTTCCTGCCCTAACTGTCATGGACCAGTAAACAAGATTTTTCCCCAGCCTCTTTGCAGCTGCCTTTTGTATACTTCAGGAGTGTTGTCACGTTCCCCTCACGTTAAATTAAACAGCCCTATTTCTTGCAGTCTTTCCTCGCTGAGCGCATTTGCTAGACCTCTGGCTATGCTCACTGCTCTCTGCTGGACTCCCTCCATCTTCTCCCCATCTTGAAGGAAGTGCCTTGCCCAAAACTGGATACAGCGGTTCGGCTGAGGTTTTGCAAATGCTGGCTGGAGGGGAACAAGTCCTGTATGAGCCCTGTAGGTTATATCTCTGTTTATATATTTCAGTACAGTATTTGCTTTTATAGCAATAGCAGCAGTTTAACTCCTGCTGGCTTCAGAGCCGCTGTGAGACCCAGATCCTCTTCTACAGAAGTACTACCCCAAAATTTAATTATCTCTCTAAGCACTGGATGACAACACCTGCCAAAAAAGAAAAAAGAACGATTTGTCACAGTAATTGTAAGTGTTCATGGTGTTCACCAGTGCCACTGCCTGTACCTTTAGCTCAGTGACTGAAGTTCAATAGGGTTGCTTCCTAGTTCAACATTCTAGTTGCTGAAAATGTTGATTTACACAAAGACAAGGACTTAATCTATGCCTGTGTTTTTATAGTAAATGTCTGAGCACTTTCCTGGTGTGGTTCTCCAATTTTGCTCCCACCCAACAGTTTTTCATCCGGATCTCTTTGCCTACTTTACTTATAAGAAGATGACATCAGCTGATGTCAAAAACATAATGAAAGGCAAGATTTATGGCTCCTATTGTTTATTCACAAGCCTTTTACCTTATTGTAGAGGAAATGAGATTGGTTGGATGCGATTTTTTTCTCAATGAATCCTTGCTGATTGTTAAAATATGTTTGTATGATATCAGTAGATCCTTTCATTTCAAACTGTCAGTATTTTTTCTTAAAGCTTTTGCTTATTAGTTAATCTAGTTGGCTAAAGCAAACTTCTCTTAGCATGCACAGCTTAAAGTAAAGACCTCTGCACAATATCCCACAGTGTAGAGCAGGATTTGGAAACTTGTGTTGCAAGGCGTTACTGACTCTAGAGGAAGATCAGCCTACCAAATGATTTTAAGGAATAGATTACTAGACATAGGATAAAGTAACGGCCAAATCCCATACCTCAGGGCCAGCAACAGGAAGAGACTCTTATGCCCTTGTCAAGCAACTGACCCAGGGAGAATAACAAAGGCATAGAAATACTTTAGGCAGTGTATTTACTCTGAGTTTTGATGACCAATAGTAAATATTGTTGTTAAAAGCTGTATTAGGATTTTTGCAATGATGTCTTGGAAAGCCGTGAATAACTTAAACTCTTTAGGTGGTCAGGGAATAGCTTACATTAAGAGTAGACTCAAAAAGTAACAAAACCCAATATGGATACAACAAACATATAGTTGTTCCTGATAAATAAGTCAGAGCTGAGCATATAGGGAGGAGGAAGAGCTATTGATAAGCCTAGAAAAGGTTACCGCTAGAATAGAGGAATATAATTCAGGGAAAACCTGTGTGATGAGACAATTGCTGTTAGCTATAGCAAATACTTCATAATTGTAGAGATCGTAAGTGTCAGTACTCAGTCTTTTGAATCATTGTAGTAATAATGTATAGAAAGAAATAACAGCAACTCTTGCACGCATCTTTCGTACTTCGATGAATCAGATCACCACACATTTAGTCTTTCACAGCCAGTAAGGTGTCCCTGCAAGCACTGCTCTGAAGGGTGAAGGTAGAGTTTGATAGAGGAGGTGTAACAAAAATAGGCCATGAAGCAGGGGGAGGCAGGGTGAGGTGGGGTTGCACATGCGGAGTGCCCAAAAGTGCGCTCGAACATGGAACCTGTAGGCGGTTTCTTTTTTCTTCTTCTTTTTTGATATTTTTGTGGTTTAGATCTGACACAGAGTGACTTGCTTCAGTTTGCATAAAAAATCAGTGAACCTGACTGCCTTCCCATGTTTTGTTAGTGTCAGGCTCTGGCCTTTTCGCTATTTTTAATGCACACTTTTAACTTGTCCTCAGAGAACTCTGCAGCCTCTCACCCAATTATCAGTATTATCTCCGCTTACATCTGTGAAAAGGGGGGCACAGAAAAGTTTAAGCCGCATTCTCAAAAACAACTTTTTCCCCTGGTGTATCAGGAGCTGTGGCTTGAAGGACTTAAGCATCTGAAACTGTTGCTAGACGGACGGCAGCCACCGTGCATCCTCCTGGCTCTTCTGCAGTGAGTGGCACAGGCGTGCTAGTGCTGTGGAATAGGCTCTTCTGGTGCGGCCATTAACATTATCCCTCAGGGATTTTAACTCTGGTTTTACAACTTTTCTTGCTTATATTAGAGCCAATAATTTTTGTGAATGCTCAGAGCGCGCTTCCGTGGGTCAGATGTCAAGCTGGGAGGCACAGCTCATTTGCTATCAGGTTGTCTCTCTACTTATTCTTGTGAGTGCTGGGGAATAGGGCAATAAATCAAGAAAATAGCATGGCAGTGGACATACATGACTGTTCAGATTGGCAATGCGAGTTGCATGCTCCTGCAGAATGCCATGGTCCAAGACAGCAACACACGCACTTTTGTTTCATTGGAAAAAAAAAAAGATATTTTTAGCAACTAGTAGAAGGTAAGGGAGTTCTGAGTGCATTGGATAAAGTAGTTTCTCTGACATACTGCTTCCTTTTTGCTTGCTTTCCTTACAGTAGCGTCCACATATCATTCTGGAAATAGGAATGAAATCAGAAAATCAGTTTGTGGCACACGCTTGGCGTGGAAATGGTGTACTGTGGGGGTAGTACAAGTTGAAGCCTGCCAGATGAAAAGTGAATAGTGCAGTCCCAACTAGCCA
Organism: Larus michahellis; assembly: GCF_964199755.1. Classification (NCBI taxonomy): domain Eukaryota; kingdom Metazoa; phylum Chordata; class Aves; order Charadriiformes; family Laridae; genus Larus; species Larus michahellis. The sequence goes on from NC_133930.1 coordinate 64,202,341, forward strand.
GAAATACACGCCTCCAAAATACTGTCAGCGAGAAGCTGATTGCGACCCAGAGTCATTTCAGAAGTCACCCTTCTCCCAGGCGCAAATAAAAGGCACCAGTTGTGGCCTTGACTTACCTTGACACACTGGCACACTGAGGGTACAGCATGCTAATTTGTGCCCTCTGTGACCCCAAATTGTCAAAAAGGATCTGTTCCATCGCACAGGAATTGCTTGTGGTGCATAGGAAACTGGGAGGTGTCTCGTGCCGTCCACTTTTCTGCCCGCTCCCAGGGGGACGACAGTCGTTCATGTCCTGCTCCTTTGCTGCCTCCCTGTATTGTAAAAGCAAACTCCTGGCTCAGAAATAGGCAACATGAAGCCCTTAATCCGCTTTCCCCTTCCACACTGAACTTGCATAATCCACAAGAGAGCCAGGCCAAATCTGGTTATTTATAATCCAGCAAAACTCTGGCCCACCGTCTGCATTGCCCCAGAGCGGGTGTCCCGAAGTGCAGGACAGGGTGATGTTCACCATCCTGCCTCTGGTCGTTTGCTTTAAGAATATTAGTGCTAGAAATTGTCTACATAAAATGTAGTAACATCTTGTATTTTAAATGCCTGTTTTGCCTCAGATATACCTACCACTCTGTCTGTAGATAGTTTGTTCATTGTGGTGTCAGAAGTGTTTGAATGCTCTTATTATATGAGTTAGAGTATTGAAATTATATGTTCTGAAATGAACGTCTCTGCCTATCCCCAGTAGTTCTTTATGGCTGTGAGGCCTCTGGGGAATGTTCTTCTCAGTTTTACATTATATTCCTAATCTAACATATTTCTTAGTGTTTTCTGGGGTTTAAGACTTTAAGGTCAACCACAAAATAGTCTGTTCTTCTCCAAAGGGGAAAAAAAGGGACACAGGTAATATCATATCGTCAGTTATCAGTCGTAAAAATGGCACTGTATCGTCTCAAGAGAGAGTTTATGCGTATGGGGATGATGTGGTCATAGGGTGTGCGGGAGCAGGTCTGGTGCTTCACGTGTAATTCTGAGAGATACGAGGAAGCTCAGCTTTCTGAAAAGGGTTCATGTGTCCTGGTATGAAACAGAAAAAAAGGTTTGCATGATTGTCAGAAGTAGGAACAAACCTTACCCGCCACTGGACGTAATGTTATTGCACTATCCACAAGCAAGATGTTGTCTACTTTCATCATGATGCATAACTTCAATTGCTGTTCACGTTTCTGAGATTAATGTTTACAAATGCAATAGGCGGGAGTTTAAAATAAAAAGGTATTGACTTTGCAGCAGGGCCCAGGCAAGAATCACTACATGGGAAGAGAGTTGTGTCCCCTTCGTGCCTTCCTTGTGGCCCAGTAGAACAAAGACACGTTCTTGATGCCAGTCCCAGGTTGTCTTCACTTCTCAAGCACATTAGAGCAGTGCAAAGCCTGTTAAAGCAGTTGGGGAAAAATGAGTTTTCAGGCAACCTGTGTTATGACACCTTTCCCTGGGCCATAATCCCTAAGTCAGTCCAAAATTATTCCCTGCTCAAAAAGTACCCAATAGCTGATTAAGTGTGGTTTAGACTTGCAGGTCCCAGAGTGTCCCAGCAGAAGCTGTGCCTCATGCCGTTCTTCCACAACAGAGTGGTGCAGTCTCTGGAGAGGGAACATCACAGCAGAGTCACCTTGAAAGGAAAACCATTAACCATTAGAGTGGTGGCCTCACTTAAAATGCATGAAGAGCTTTAACATCTGGTCAGTAGCAGTCAAGCACTCCAGAAAGCAGAGAAAACTTGAGGTTCACCTTCCAGTATCCCAAGGGAGGGAGAAGGGCAGAGCCCAGCCGAGGGAAGCTCAAAGCCTGCGTGTCTGTAAAACCCCGTCAGTGACACCGTCCTGAGATGGTGAGACCTGAACTACGCGGTTTCAGTCACTCTGCTGAAATGTCTGCTTCACAAGTGCATCAAAAGATTTCTGTCAAGCCCGTGAGCCTGGTTTTGATCTTGTTTGTCCAGCCTAGTAACGACAGTGGAATAGCTCAGGAGTTACAGTTGTGTGAGATCAGACGGTTGGCTTACTGTTTCAACATCCCCGGTGTTTTGGCATGTATTTTAGGCACTCAGTGTTCTTGGATTCTCCTTCTACCTAGTTTCTCGGAAATTAGGATAGATACCATTAATCATAGAAAAGGATTTGATTAAGATCCCTCTTTTTTATCACAGGGAGTCGTTCCCCGCCTTCCAGATCTTTGCCCATCTTCCTATCAGGAACTGGGCTAACCTCACTCCTCTCATTTCCCTTCAGAAAGCTTCTCTGCAACCTCAGGACATCGTGTGCTGTTTTGTCCTGGATTATCAAATGTACCTGGGGGGAGGTGGGTGGGTTATTTGACTCACACAGCTGCTACGCATGGGCTTCTGACGCTAAGACTTACTTCTTTGTGACCCTTTGGGCAGAGGGAACTGAAGAAAAGGAGAGGTGTAGCCCTGGGCTTGAGGTGCCCAGCTCCTCCTTTCTGACTTTAGATGCCAGATCCTTCAGTAAAAGGACAAAGAGCAAATGAAACCTGGGGAAGAGTGCCCTGTTGTTTCCTCTGCTCTCATGTGTGATCTGGCAATGCTCTGAACTTTACCACTTATAGCAAATTGCAAGCCTGCTAACTCAGGGCTCCCCACTGAAAAGAACTTTCTCAAATTTCTCAAATTGATGTATTTCAGAGTGAAAAGCATGAAATACATCTTTTCTCACTTTGTCGATCAAAGTGCACTTTTAAATAGTAGCAATTTTGCACTTTATGTAACTGTTTCCTGCCATGGTTAGCTTTCCAGAATCTGACAGAAATGTTTCCTGCTGCTATGGTTAGCTTACTGCTGTTTATTTACAAATGCAATGTTCAGGCATCCTTTTTATACCCTCCCCCCCCACACTTTCTTTTTTTTGGAGGGTGTTTTTGACCCAGACAGCCCTGTCCTCACACAACCTTCCTGTGAACAGCGCTGCCAGCTCGAGTGGGCCACTGAAGAAACACCAAGGATTTGTTGGGCTTGAAAAGAAAGTGAGTGGACTGCGAATTTTTTAGAGGCTACAGGTGGTTTTGAAGTCTGTGCCGGAAACATTACGGCTCCTGAGCATCCCAGGGGACTTCACCAGGCAGGGCTCTACTGTTGTGCTACTGACTCATGGGCAGAAACACACCTCTGAGCAAATGGTGGTGAGGAAAAAGTGACCAAGCCAAAATGACTCACAGGGAAATGAAACCTCCAGGGACAAGGCTGCTTTGACAGCCTGCAAACGCACTTAACTCTGGCTGTCAGTACAGACAGCAGCGCGACCAAGTCCATAACCGGTGGGAAAGTAAATCTAGATATAGCCATAAACCTGCAGCAGTCTCGTCCTAAACTTAGCAGCCTCTAGGACTTGCTCTCCAGTAGTTTTATTGCAGAAAGTTGGATGGTCAGTCTGTTGGTAAGTCTTGAGCGGATGGGTACAGAGAATTTTAATAGGAGTATAAAGCACACTGAAGTTTACAGCTAAGAAATGCAGCTTTTGGAAAGATGAGGTACTGAAAGGAGAAATCATGGGACAAAGAGCTTTCTGGTTCTTCTATTTGTTAATGGGAATCTGATGAGATGAACTAAAGACTCAAGGCTGAAAAACCCACCTGAGAATACATGAAAAAATGCGTGAGAAACCCTCTCTGGATGCTCATCTTGAGGAAATGTCTTGGAAGAAAGAAGTCCCTACTGCCGTGACTTCTTGAAACTTTCAGGATCTGTTCTAAGTTACATAAAGCAAATTTCCCAATAATACAATCATCTGTCTGAACAGATTTCTGCGTTTAACTTCAGACACGTGCAATATGAATCCGAAACAGTGCTGTGCAAACAGGACACTCTTTCTTTGTATAAAACATCAGCTGTTGGGTCACATCTCTTCCTCTGGAATCAGCAGCTGGAAAATATTAGGTGAGTCACAAGGAGTTGAGAGCTTTGAAAAGCAGCACACACCAAGTGATATACAGGGTGAAGTCTTTAAACCCACTACTTAAAACACCAAATTGGAGCCTTCAGAGCAGGAATAGAGAGTTAAGCTCCTCTGAAGGGTAATTTATGTTACAAATTGACAAATAAGATCAAGCTAACACACTCAGGCAATATCAGAAAGATTAAGGTAGAAATGAATGCACAAAGAGCGTGAGCATCCTCCTGACTTTTTTTTTTTAAGCAGTGCTGATTTTGCAGTTACACTGCTTCCTGAGATAATTTACACCAGCTTACACAGCACTTTGAGCTCTGGCCATACCCTGACAGGCAGATGGTAGCTCAGAGCGCTGGATGCACTTGCAAAACAGTTCAGATGAATAGATGTAGGCAGTCGGGATCATCAGGGTTACCTGAGGATTTTAGGTTATGTTTACATAGCAATTAAGCTATAAATGCAGGGTGTATTTTCTCCTTTATTCGGCAGCATAGGTAGGCAAATATTGCCCAAATATTGGGCTTTTTTTTCAGGAGGATGCAAACTGCAGCATGTCTGCTCTGTTTCGCCGTGTTCCCACACTCACCCTAGGACGAGAGACCCAGTGGTGGCCGTTGTGTGCATGTTGCCAGGCCCGTCCGCGGGCAGAGGCAGTGCCAGGGTCTTGAGGCCCAAGCTGGGCTAAGCGGGCACAGCTGAGGCATCCGGGCATGCCCCTGCTCCCCACACCGCTGGACAAGAGTCTCATCCCCTGCTGCGTCTATTCCCGGTGGGGCTGCCAGCCTGCCCCCTCTCCTGCTGCCCCCCCACTCACAAAATGTGGGGAGAAAACTCCATCAACAGCTGTCCTCCAAAGTCAAGTTCTCTTCCTGCGTGTTTTCAACACGGTATTTCAGAGCTCTGCATCTTAAAAGGAAAGTGTCTATTGCAAATTGAAGTGTAATCCTCATGTTTTGTCTCTGCAAAGGTTGCATCTCTTGAGCTCTAGCGCAAACAGTCACAACTTCTTCCAGGTTTCCTGTTTCCCCTTAATTGCGTGCTATATTCTCTCCGTGTTTCTTTTTTTGCTCCTGGTCTTTCCTGTCTCCCAACTAGTGTGTGTTACCCATGTTTTCATGGCTGTAGCAGCACAGACCATGTAAGTTCCTGTATTTCTGTCTTTTACTTCACCCGAACTCAAGTGAATCTTAGAAAAGAGGGATGTGAGGGACCACAAGAAGGGGGCTCATGCCTTACCACATAGTTCATGGCCTCCTTAGAATGAGCCTGCAGCATGAGTAAAAAGGGAGGGGGGAATGCCAGTCTCGTGTGGATGGTTTTGGAAACGTGTGGGGCCACGCTGTGTTTGCCAGGGAAGATTTTAAGAAGCCATAAGAAGGCAGAAAATCCTGATTCTAGTCTATCATTACTTCATGATAGGATCAGCTGGCTTTGAGTTACGGGTAATACAAATAATAACGGATATTTGCCAACCTGTTCTGAAAGATCTCAGAAGATGAACATCCCACAGCCTCTCCCTCGGCACATTCCTACCCTTCTACCTCTGAAAGTCTTTTCCAAATGTCTAGGTATTACCTCAACCTCTTTTACGACACTGAAGACTACCCCACTGCTCTGCCCCCCACAAAGGGCAGTTTGTTAGCTTCACTTCGGCCTAAACCAACCCATTTCTTTCGGTCAGCCCCGTCAGACACGTTCTCTGCTGTCACTCGCTGCATTCCCTTGGACTGTGGCCACTGGGCACCCATCATCTCTGAGCAGGGGTGCCCAAGTCGGATGTCTTATTCCAGCTGTAGCCTTGCCAATGCTGAGCAGTGCTAAACTATTACCTCACTTGGCTTGCTGGTTCATACTCCAGGTTATTCCAGTATCGTGTTTGCTTTTTTTTTTTTTTTCTTTATTAACAGGAACATGACGCTGTTGAGACAGATCTGGGCTCTTTTCCATGCTATTTAAATTTGCTTTTTTGAGTTTGAACTTCGTATCTGCAATATTGATTATTTTTTTTCTTTTGTAATACGGTAGTACAGCTTTAGTAGTGGAAATTTAATTGGAGTCTATTTAATTGTAGTCTGGCTTTAAAGTAATATTGATTTAAAACTCTTACTATCCTTTTGCATAGGTTTTATATGCATGCAGAGAGAATTTAGCTAACTTCCACTGAATAAACTTATGAATATGAATAACTTTTTTTAACCCACCTCCTGAGGGTGTTGTTGGCAGTGTAAATTTCAAGGTGTAAGGTTAATGTTTTCTTCATCTTGGCAATTAGCAATGCAGGGTTTTTAGTACTGGAATTTAACTGATAACACGTGCTTTTATGCCCTACTTTTAATTTAAAATGTGATGCTAGGAGGTAGTAATAGCTAGTTCCTAATTAATGATTTTATCTGCATAGCCTAAAATGCTTTGTCAAAAACAGGTATTCATTATTATTATTCTTATTTTGCAGAATTAGTCTTTGGGTTTTTTTCTTGTTTGATTTGCTGAGGCACAAAGATTGGTTCGCCACATCCTCCACAATACATTATTGAAAGGTTTGCAGATAGAACCAACGTTCCCTGGATCAATCTACTTGACCATAATGCTTTAAAAATACTCTCACTAGCCTGTCTATTACACAAATAATTATTTAAAGAGGGGGTTAAAAAGGCAGCTTATCATGCTGCACTGCATCAGCTGCTGACAGACACATACACTGCTTTTTTTTCCCAATTTTTTTAATCAACTCTCCAGCTGCAGGAAGCCGCCCTGACAACCTGAGGAGCCCCGACCTGCTCCGTTCCCCACACTCGCCCCACCACCACCTCTCCAGCTTTTACACTGCCAATTCTCACATCCAGCTTAAGGTCTCTTTGTGGCACGGGCAAAACTAAAAGCAATGAGAACAGCTGACTTTCTTTCGCCTTTGCTCTCCATGTAGCGACGCTTGGTTGTGCCAGGAGAGATTCCCAGCCTCCTCCCCCGGCTCCCCAGCCCCAAGCCCTGATGTAGGGGTGCAAAGCACACTGCTCACCCCAGCTCCTCACGTGCACGAGGGAGCATGGTTATGTACACCGCACAGCAGCAAATGTGTGATGCGTGCAGCTAATGTCTCGGTCAAACTGTATACTTCTCTCAAAACATGTCTCATAATGATGATTCATGGAGCTTTATAGGAAAGACATGTATGAAATGCTTGGGGCATTCCTTAAAATGACCATACCATTGGGTTTGTTGAGTATGGTCACTCTGCAGCTTTTTTCTTTTTTTTTTAAATCTTATGAAGTTCATGCTACATACATGCCACAGCCACTACTGCTGATGCAAATGTGTATGTCACCTTTGCCTATTTAGGAAGACTCTACTAATGATAATGTACATGAAATCATCTTTGGCAATTTTCAGTTTCTAGAATGTTAGCATATTAAAAGCAGTTTTATACAGTAAGGAATCCTTTGTGTTTATTATTAACAAAAATACCTGTTATTTGTGGTATTCAAGAATGACTTTTCAGTTGTTGTCGTTTGATCAAAGACCCTAATCCACAGATCCTTATTTTTTACTCTTATTTTATACATGCCACAGATCCAGTTTTTACTGAAATGTGGCATGTTGCTGTGAAGATTAAAAGCCAATGCTGAAGGTCAAGCAATCATCATCCCAGGACTGGGATTCAAAGGCCTTTTAATCACATTTTGTGTCTCTTTCGGAAATGGTTCGCTTACTTCCCAAAGCCAGTGGACCACAGGTTAAAAAAATAAGATCAATTAATCATTGCTCCAATTCTATTGACTGCTTCTCATCATTTACATGTATATAGAGATGTCTATATGTACAATGTCCATATGTATATACCTATCCTACAGATAGATAAAACTGCTTTCTAACCAGGGATTTAGCTCTAAGCCCAAACACACTGCTGTCTGTTGTGTTTCCTACGGTGAGATTGGTGGCCGTTTGGATCAGGTGCTGTGTGTGCATGGTCAGTTTTCTGTGATACATCAACCAAACTCAAGCCCCGTGTAAATTCACTCAGAGGGATAGACAGTCAGGGCATTCGTAATTGCACTTATTTGGTCTCATGACTGGAAAAAATCAGGGGCAGACCTACATCTGGTATTAATCGGTAGATCACTGCTTGTGTTTTTTTTTAAACAATGATGCTCTATCTGTTCTCTATGCTAAAATGAAAACAATGTATGTTCTAAAACTTACAAAGGCAGATATTACTTTTTCCCCCAATAAAAGAGTTTTTAAAGAGAGGACTGTATCAATATTCTTTTAAACTATATTACACACGCTAGGAAAACAGCCTTTTAATTCAGTTTATCAGAAGTGGAAAATGAAATATATTGTATTTGCCATGCACAGCCCCAGCCTCCTCCTGGGATTACTAAAAATGGCATCAAGTGTCACGTCTGACCCAGGCACCTAGCAGTCTTGAAAGTGAAGTACACGACTACCATTGTCCGTCAGCTATCATTTCCCAGATCCAGGTCTGGCATTTAGGTTATCTTAATAGCTATTGTTTAGCAGACAACAAAAGGAATCACCTTTTACTTCACCAGATATTCCCAAAAAAAACCCTTCAGAAGTCACGTAAAGAACAGGTGCAAACAAACAGAAAAGGAGCCCTCGCCTTATGGCAATAAGGAAACAGAGACATCACGGCTACCCTTAGAGCTTGCATATTTATTGAACAAATCCTACTAAAATAGCTAAAATACATTGGGTACTTGTAGTGCATTATTAAAGATCACATTGTTACAAAAGCCTGCATTTTCAGCAGTACACAACTGCAACTATACATAAATGCCACAACTGCTGAATATTACTTCTTGCTATATATACAGCACAGTAGACGCATCTAATCTATTCGAAAATAAAATGTACAAGAAAAGGGATACAGAAGGTAGGGAAAGGAAAGAAATCTAGGAAGTGCAGTGCATGCATTGGTATTTAACAGTCAGAAGCTAAAACAGTTCAGAACAAGGCCTGCCCTGTAAAAGGAAGAGCTAAAAGACAGTTATATAAAAAATTAAGGTGGGCTTTCAGACTGTGTCTAACACAACAACACTCCATGAGTAGATGATACTGTTTAGTTTCGTGTTTTGTGTTGTCTTGTATTGATAGGAGTCTGGGAGCAAGAACAAAAATGTAAAGTCCACATGTCGACGGTACCGTGGAAATGTACTCTTCCCCTTTAGGACTTCTCCTCCCAGAAATTTCCTGTGTTTTCCTTATTATATCCCCTATTATATGGATTTGAAGAGGACATTAAAACTTGTCCCATCTTCAAAAAGGCTTTTTTTTTAAAAAAAAAAAAAAGACAAAACTCAGAAGAAATTTTGAGAGGTTGGCGGAAAATTATTGCTCGTCTTCCTCCGTTAGGTGGATAGGAGTCAGAAAGGAGATTTTACGTAAATTACAGTTTTGTGATTGCTCCCACTATAACTGCATGTTTGTGAGTGGACCCTGATAGGGAATCAGTTCCTCACGTGTACACTATAAGTAGTTACTCACCTACAGCACTGAATAAGAAAGCCACACTGAAGACACAAGTAAACAAGTCAGTCCAGTCTAAAGAACAACATTCAGAAAAACAAAGTACCAACACCTTCTCAGAACATGGAAATAAAAAATAACTCCATCAGAGCTACCTTGCCAAGGAGCATATTTAAAGTCCAAAATAGCACCATTCATCAGTGTCTCAAATCCCGTGGCAGCATCACGATCACTTACCACAAGGAAACCATGAGTTTCATACTACTTCTATACATCAAAAGAGTACATGGATAAAATATAGAGATATACAGACAATCGATGAAAATAAACTACTAGTCTTGTTACATCTAAATGAAAAAAAAGGGGGACTCTCAGCCTCTGCAAGAAGCAGTTTGGGATGGTGGAAATGGAGAGAGCAGTTTACCGGTTGCGTGTGAGCAGTGGAGTTTGAGTAGTGGAAGACATTGCTGTGGTAGAACCAGGCCTGAGGGCCCACCTGTAATGTTTGTAAACATGGATTCACAGTGTGAAATTCTGAGAGCTTTCGCTTGAGTCAGAATGTTAAAAACTATTTTTTATGGTACACGTTTGTCCCCTGTTATTCTCTAAAGCAAGGCTCAGAGTCCCATAGTTTCTTCTTACACTTGATGATTTACACAGAAACAATTCCCAATATATGACACCACGACCTCATCAAACCCATACACCATATGTAATACAAATGGAGAAATTATGATTAAAAACAGTAGAGGTAATTGATTTTGGTGAAATGGTGTCCATAGCCATTTACTGGAACGAGGCATGCCCCTTCCACCTCACTTTTCTTCTTGCGGTTTACTTCCTTCGAGATGGGGAGACTTCCCTGCGGAGAGGAAAAAACAGTATTAGCTGTGCTTCGTCTGTTCGTCGGGGTCCTCCCTTTTCCTTTCCTAAGGTTTCCATAGTTCCCTAGCTTTAGTTCAGAAGTAAACGTCTACCAAGGATGGCTGAATCAACTACAAACACTAATGCCACGGAGAGAAAAGGATTGTTTAAAAACCAGGCAAGCCTTGCAGCACCTGAGAAAACGCTTCAGCTGGGTAATCTGGACATTCGTTGCAACTGGGGAGACCCCAATTATCCCAGCAAAGTTACAGGAGAAGAAGCTATGGAGCAACAACCCTTTCTGCAGCTCACCATTGGTTGTACATCCTTACACTATTCCACAAAATTACTTTTCTCACTCCTGACAAACCAAGACATTTCTGTGCCCTTCATAACAGGTGGGACAGCTCGGGTCTAACACTGCACCTGCAGGTGCTGTGTGTGCAGTAGTTCTGGTATATAAACATGGCTGAAAATGAGGAACTACCTGTTTTGCACACGTGAAGCACAGCAGGCAGACACAGTGTCTCAGTGTCATGAATGCAAAATTCATGGCCACGAATCGACAGATCGCACCGAGCTCCCTTGAAAATACAACTCAGTACCAGCTTGGGTAATCAAAAATCTAACGTTAATGGTATTACCTACTGATAAATTAATTTGTTTCCTTGCCTTTTTTAACCCCCAAGCTCTCTTTTATGGCTCCACTTGTCCTTCAACATAAAAATGCGTCTTAGTCATGAAAGGTCATCTTATTATTAAGAGAACCTTTTACAGCTTAGACCTCTCAACTTTTAAACACCTTACAGCTTAAGCAGCTAGCACACACTAACAAGTGACTTTCCTACAGTACTTCATTGAACAAAGCACTCTAAAGACACTGTAGTGTGTTACTTGTCTCTGGACAAGCCAGGAGATGGTGTGCTGTATTAGCCAGCTGCCTCAGGTAGGTTTTCGTTAGCCATACTTAACCATTCACTGGCTAAATTCTATGCCTATTCAGCAAAGGATTTAAATATATGTTTCAGTTTAAGCGTCAGAAGGAAGCCCAAAGGCTAAGCACGTGCTTAAAGTACTTTGCTGATGCTATGCCACTGTGGGATCCTAAACAAAAAGAATTTGTTTAGCTAGTAATATATTGTAAAGTTACGGAAAATATCTGTGCATTTTGTGTGTAGGAGATCAGAACTCAGAAGGTGTTTTACTGCTTTTATTGCTTGGGACATGTTTGTTGTACAAGCAGATTGCCTTTAGTTTGTTTAAGAAATTGAAGTTATCTTCTCCAAGTTCAATTTTTCTAATGTGAGAGTTGTGAATTTCTGAATTAACAATTAAACACACAGTGGTCTCACATCTACTGAGAAAGTGCAATTTTCAGCAGCTTTCCTTTCCTGGCTCTGCAAAGCTGTAATTTTCACTGGAATGTCCCTATTTGCTACATTTACTTGTGCTGGGAATGAAGTCAGCCCATGGCTCTCCCACTGTCTTTATCACAGTTTACAGGATAAATTCTGCTTTCAGGTAGATGAACTCCCCCCGGGGTTCTGCACTGCATGCAGCCAGGAGCATTTTTCAGGCTGAAAACAGAGTAAAGTCCTTCTCCATTCTGGGCATCAGAAATGGAGAAACTGAGTAGACTTCCAGTACACATGCAGAAGGGCTCTGCAAGCCAGGGGAAGAAATAGGAGCAGAAACATACCTTGCCTTCCCTACAGCCAAACTGGGGATTTTGCAAGAGACAATTTCAGAATGAAAAAATAACGTTTAAATTTTAGTGACTGCACAAACATGTTTCCTCACAGGACTCTAGAAAATTCCATCCTCGTGATAATATTTTTGCTTTTCTGTTGACTAAATTTGCTACTTGTGTATCATTACAGGATATGAGAAGAAAACTAGAAACTTACACATGCAAACAGGCACACCACACAGACCAAAGGTCTGGGCAAATTTCCAAAAGCATTGTGTTGGGCAGTTCCTTTTCAGCTGTGAAAACAATCTCAGTCCTGAAATCCTGCCATACAATCATAAGATAAAAAGTCCCATATGACCCTTCTAGGTCTAGAAATAAATTGTCTTTAAGAAATGTATCCTTTTATATTTGTTTGTTGCAGGAAAAAAGAAAAAAGAAAAAGCACTTCTATCTGAAGTAAGAGTTTCAAAAAATATATTATTTTTACTTTATTCTTTCAGTAGTTCAAACTGTTTAGTACTGAGCATATAAAACTGTTGAGCTGAAGGACTGAGCACTTTCTGCAGTCATCTTCAGCAATTTACCCTGATTAATTTTATAAGATGGATGAAAAAAATTAGATTCCAAAGACACACTGTTTCTGTTAAGGCTGATACTCTGCTGGAAGCTAGATTGTGTGCAGCTAATATTCAAGTTCCTTTTGAAGATCAATTGTGAAATAAAATTTGGAGCTAGTTCTAAAAACTGGTCTTTGTAAGCACATGCCAAGTGTCTTTTGAAGAATTACATAAAGGCTAGAAAAAATGTATCATATTTAAAAAGCAGGAACCCAATCACTTTAAAGGAAAAAAGTATAATATTTTTGCCCAGTTGAGAAACAATTACCCCTTTTGATAATCTTTTTTAAGCTACATACAGCATAAAAGCACGGCTATTCATAAATCCAAGATAATGCAGCATTGTTACTAACTATGCTGCACATAGTTCACATTTTCATTCCTGTGTTTCAGGAGCGACTTTGTATAATGATGAATGACAACTTACTAAAAGCTGCAAACTTAAAATTTTGAATAAAAATCATCTAGTTAACATACAGCTGATGCGTAAAATTGGCAAATTCATTTAATATAAGTATGACCATATATAGCATATTCGCCGTAAACTGGCATTGCTATCAGCCTACTCTGCTGAACTTTTGAAATACTTCAAATGTTAAGAATGGCAGTACTGCCATATACGTTAATTTAAAGATTGGCATGCTGGCACATGAGTCTGGAAATAGCAGACTGCAAATAGCCCAGCTATAAATTTTAGAAGCTCCTTTATAAAGAAAAAGTGGCGAAACTATAGACATAGTGTTATCCAGATGGAATAGCAGAGTTTTGCTAACAAGGAGCTGGAGTGTAGATAACAATTGAAATTTAATCAAAACAATTATCCATGTGCTCTCTCCTTTACTTACCTGCCTATATACATTTTTTTTCTGCCAGATTTTGAGTCAGTAATGAAAGGGAATAGGAAAATAAAACATGTACATTCTGTGGTTCTGAGTAACTGTTTTATTTACCTACTCAAATTTCATATCCAGTTTCACATTTATCAAACCAGCAATGTTAACAGAGCAAAATCTTATGAATCTTGTCTGACAAGCCACATCTTCTGCATTTATGGTGGGGTACTTCTTGTCAAACTCAGATGAAAACTACCGTGCTTTGTATGGTTGTTACTCAAGCCAGGTAAAGCACAAGCAGAAAACTTAACAGAAAAAGAGAAACCGTACCACCTCCTTCCTCCTCCTGCATTATCATGGACTTTCTTATCTGCATTGCTAAGAGAGAATTGCCAAAATCAAGTATTCAAAACTCAGATGTCAAGCTTGTAAAATCATGAGACAGGCTTAAGAAATATGAGCTCTTGAAAATTAGTATGTTTTCTTTCTGGTATGTAGCCAGCAAGAGTCCATGTTTTCTGCAAGCCTGAAGGCTAAAAACATCTTTTTAAAATGAAAGCTGAAATTCCCAGTTAACTGCCTGGCTCAAGGAGCCAAGGCTTTAAGAAAAACAGAATACCATGAGACTCGTGATGAAATCATGAGAGCTGGCTACTCTCTTGAAGCAGTCATAAAATAAAATCCATTCAACTTTCAGTGGTTAGGGTGGTTTTTTTTCAAAAAAACTTTCATGTTAGTAAACTAATAGATGAAAGAAATTACACAAATAACTTTACCTTTGGAAATCCCCCATCCCCTTGGCTGGTTGGAAAGATTTTCTGGCTTACCCAAATCGTTAACCTTGGTTGATAAACCTGTAGTGACAAAAATATATACAATTTCTTACTAACAAAGACAGATTCATTGAATGCAATCAAATGGTGTTCATGTGACAGACCGCGTTACTAAAAATGAGTCTAATGTCAGCTTGGCCCAGAGATCTAGCTGCATTTTATGCTCCATACATATTTTTGAGTACCCATGACAACAAGATCTGTCCATAGAGTATTTCAACTACACTTTTTATGGCAATCTGCATTCAACAGGCTTTTTTAAAAAATCATAGGATTTTCTTTAAATCTCTTTAAGAAATTCTCTATAAGAGGATGTCCATACTAATGAAATTACTGGCGATATTGTGAGACCACATGCCCATTCTCTTCTGCCAGAAGTGACTGGCAAAAGACTATTTGTTGAAGATTATTTACTTTTGCTGATAACTGCAGGAGACAAGTGCAACACACCTTTGATAATCCTTTTACAATGAACTGTTAACTAGAACTTATTATTTTCTAAGATCATTGACACAGCTATAATTCTGTATTACCATCCTATATTTTAGACATTGAAGGAATTCCAACACATTATAAAAGACATAGGATAAAATAGCTGGCAGCAGGATTTAATGTTTAGGGTACTGGACTATGACTGCTATTGGAAAATTTTACTATGGAAAATGGGTAAGATCCAAAGATGGCCATTGACTACAGCGGGAAGCTAGAGTGAATAACCTTAATTACAGAGAATCTGAGCTGGAAACCTCCTGTGCTTCAGTTTCTCAACTTCAGGGTTTAGATCAGAGCATTTCTTCATCTTGCTCTCATTAAACACTGAAGTCGTCAGCTACAAATTGCATACGATGCCGAAGATGTTAAATGTATTCTCCTGCTTGGTCTGCCTCCTGGGCCTTTGGATTTTTGTGATTGAGCTCTTTCCGCACAATAACTGAATGTCAAACTGTCAATGTTTTGCGCTGAACATTATAAATCACAACATTCAAGCTTGTTTTCACTTTGGGAATCAAAACTTGCCTTGTTACTTAAATTTCTATTGGACTGGCTTTACTTAGCTGCTTAATATTGTATTTATATTCAAACCTGAGGAATGTGTTCACTTCTGTGCAGTCGCATGTTGACTATTAGATGTCACAACTGGACCAGACGTAGCTTGGAGAAACTTTCATAAGATTACTTGAATCATTTTTCCAAGAGAAAATCCTGAACTCTACTATAAAGTACGAAACAGAGGAGGGAAATTTAAAACACAGAGCCTAAGGCAGTGCCTGCCTTACACTCTCCCATGATTTTCCAGTGTGCTTTCTACCAATTAAAGCATCGGATTTTATTTTGTATTTTAGATTACCATATGATCCCAGACAACCCAGCTAAGCTCTGGGTATGGCTGGCATAGAATAACTAACACACAGGACAGGGCACTCTGTTAATTCATCAGTTACTGTTCACATGGAATATTTGAGACACTTGAATGAAAGACACCAAGTAATCGATGAGCTCTCCTGTTGCTATTTATAATCACTGACTACCCATCCTGAGAATATTTGCCTTGATTTTATTGGGTAGTCATGTTCTTTGTATGAAAACTCGTAGTGGGAATCAGTGATAACAGTTCAGCTCTACCACAGGACATGCGTGCCCAAAACAGCAAAGTATACAAAAATGTGTATTTTCCAATAGGAGGAAGGAATAAGCATCAGAATACAATATTACTCATTATAATGAATATGAGCTTCTGTATTTTCCATGGAGTCTGAGATGTAGTCAGTCTAGCCTATAGGCCTTGTCATCCCTATTAATAATTTAATAGGAATAAAATAAGCACCTGCAGTTGTATGACAAAGAAAGGATCCTCAAATTCATAAGAACATAGAGGGACTGCAGTCTGAGGGTGGATTTTGGGAATGGAGCAGAAGGAAAAAGGTATAAATCATAAAGTATACTCACAACTATGCTCCAGGGTTAAAAAAAAAACCCCAAACCAAAACACAGCCAAACCCACCACCACGAAAAAACCCTACACAACCTCCCCAGCTATCTTTCACAGTAATTTTCTGTGGAGAAAAAAAAATCAGTAATGTTCCATTTTCTTAGTATCTCTTCAAAAACAACTACCGTGGCCAATATTGGTAGATAATAATCATGTGGACCTACTCCACATGCAGTAACTATTCTGCTATAATTGTACCAAAGCCCTGAATGGGCAGCCAAAGGATTTTAAGTATCTGCCTTGTGAGCAACGCTGAAAAGCCTGGGAATCATGGTTTGGATCCTGGCTAAGTCAAGGAAGATTCTGGAATGGAAAAAACATGCTGGTGTAGAAAAGTCCACTCAGGACTTACTACAATCTGACAGGAGGAAAAAAAAAGAAAAAAAAAAAGGACCTCTTGCTGTGCTACATGCTTGTAAAATGCAGAAACTACTTAGATGTTCAAATATACTGAAAACTAGGGTATTAGAAAAACACAGCAAAAACTTTTAGTCAATTACAGCAGCTCAAAACAACTGATATTTATGTTGCAAGATGAGCTATATGGAGAGAAAAAGTGCAAAGCAATGCACCATTACAGAGTAGGATGTAAGGCTTACAACATTACAGCTGTTAGTATGAAGCAAACACTTCTAAATAAATGCTTCCATTGATACACACCATATTTTCATTTCTTCGTACTTCCTGTGTGACTTATGTGAGCACAGGCTTGGTTTACCAATCCTACCGAAGTATCAGGATTCAGAACAGAATTAATGAACTTTAGGATGGACTAAAAACCAAAGTTACTGCGAATCTATACAATGCATAAAAGTTGTATGCTAACTCAAATTGATAGCCTCAGTATCTGATAATCATGAGGAAAAAAATCAAGCCAGTAAACTTCATCCATAAATTATCAGAGTGGATCACCTCTAAACATCTGACTAACAGAATTACTACCCTTGGAAGCTTGCCTTCCTGGCAGAACATGTGATACACAAAACCATTCACTCCCACTTTGAGAAGTCAGGGGGAAAGAAACCCACTGATCTGGGAAGTGCTGTCTGAGACACTGTTTTACAACAAGAAGCAATTCTGCCGAAACATCGAGGCCAACTTGAAACAGGGAATTATAATCTATGAAGAATATGTTTTCAATTCTTTAGCCTTCACTCTCTTGAAAATATACAAATAATAAAAATTAAGATTAAAAATCAGAAAAAGTAAACGTGGAGGAAAATAAATGCCTGGTGTGTTCATCAGCTTTTACAGGATCCAGACTCCAGAACTACTTACTGGTACTTCTTTTTTTTTTTTCCAAAACCAGAAGGATTTCTAGAATAGACTCTTATTTTCTCCTCTGCCCAACAAACCGAGAAACTTTTTTTTTGCTATTGCAAAGGCTCTGTTTAACCAGCATTTCAAAACTTCAATGCCTATTCTTCCATTTTAAGCCATGTCCTCTTTAAGAGCAATAGTAGGGGAGCACAAATTTTGCCCAGCTTTAAAACACATACATAAAATAATTTTAACAGAGATGGACTAAATCTACTGCAGCAATCACACAAAAATGCTAAAATTAATTTCTTACTACCCACTCTTCATTCCTACTCACTAAGAGCATCTTTCAAACATTCAGACACATCCATCAGGAACAAAAAAACCACCCAGATTTAAGGCATACTAAACTTAGTAAAATAAGCACACTCCTCTTAAGGTTTTCATAGTTAAGAAACAAGAAAAGCCCTGGGACTTACTTTTCCTATCTGGTTGTTTTGATTTGGTTTGGGTTGGGGTTTTTTTGTTTGGTTGGTTGGTTTGTTTGTTTGGGTTTGTTTTGTTTTGTTTTGTTTTATGAGGACTACAACTGAATTCTTGTTTATCAAGTCTCATTCAAGACTTACAGGAGTTGAATTACACTGCAGTCTGGATTTCCAAACTACAAGCTTAATGAAGAAGATTAACTGCTATGAGTACATTGGAAACCACCTTTTGAGAAGTTTCAGGTAACTTCTTTATCATAGAAACCAATTCTGTAGGGAGAAAAAATGAAGGAAAAAAAAAAAAGAAGGAAATTACAAGTACTCTAGAAATTCCCAATTCCAAATAAAAGGTGAACATCTCTAGTAATTCTGCACTAGCCTACCTAGGAGAGGAAAAAACAAAAAGAAAAGAAAGAGGAAAAGCTTTACTGTATGGATTAGCAGTCTAATCGCAGACACAGATGGCCACGTACTGAGGAACAGGGGAGTAAAACAGTAAAGGTGTGTGTTGAAGAGGAGGAAAGAAAGGGGCATGCTCTTCCCCTCCGCAGCACTACAGCTGCGCTCGTGCAGGTGTGGGCAGTGAGGGCCCTGTGTGTCTGTAGTGCCTAATCCGGAACAGAGCGCGGCCACCCTCTTGCCGTGCTCTCCTGGGGATGGGCCACGCAGCCAGAAAGGAATGCTGCTCCTCACTTCTGTACCTATATCTCTTTATCCCTATATTTCAGGCATTTTTCACCACCATTGCTCTGTGTTGCAATGACACAATCAATGGTATTAAGGCTCCTAGAGGAAAAGTTGTAGATTGCTTCTTTTGCAGCTAGTCTCAGCATCACTGAATGTGTCTTTCAGATTTTCTTTCCAAATTGAGTCCTGATGCACTTTCCTTTGAAAAATATTATAACATAGTTGCCTGCTAACTTGAAACAGTTATAACTTTGCAGGGTTTTTTTAAAGTTTCTTAGTTACCAGCTGGTTTGAGCTGTAGTGTGTTTTCCCAGCACATTCTACCATGCCTTCTCAATCCGCCAAATGCCTCCCACTGCAGTAAAAAGTTCTCTCCATAACCAACAGCCCACCGTTACAATCCAGATGCATAAACAGCAAATCTTACTGCACCACTGCTTGAACACCAAATAAATCATTGTTAAAAGAACTAATTCATTTTAAACAAAACTGGAAGGAAATCTTGTGCTAGGATCAATGCATTTGCTTCAGTGCAAGTGGTAAACTAATGCTCCCATCTGCAGCAGTTTATTTTTAACACTGTGAGGGGAACATTATGAAAGCATATAATATTAATGCCCACCGTGTTCCAAACCTAGCGCACAGGATTTGATAGAGGCACTGTCAGCTGAATGGTTGGTGCTTCTCAAGAGTTTAGTTGGGTGGCAGTCTGCTATCAATCAGCTTTGTCTTCTGAACCTTGTGGAGCGGGCAATGACAGAGCTACATCAAGAGAGCTCATCACTACTCCTTATTTCAAAGAGTCAGTGAAGTTTTGATGAACCTTTGTTATATTTAAGAAGTTGTACTCACGATCAAATGGGACGCTGCTGTCGTGACAGGCTGACTCTGAAACAGGCTCAGTGAGGAAGCTTTCCCTATTGAAACACCAGAAACCACAACTTGCCCAAATTAATTATCTAAGCTTAATTATTTAAAGATACTGTGAACATGTGGTTTAGCAGGTGTGAGGCCTGCCAATTTTGTAAACTTGATCGCTTTTTTTTGTGTGTGGCTCCACATTACAAGTCTGAGCCTCTGTTTAAGATGCAGTGACAGTTATGCCCGATAACCTGCCTGCACATTTTCGGTACACTGACAGGGCAGCAGGTTTTTTTATCAGTCCTGCTTTCCACATCAGTGCCATGAACATCCAAAAATCAGCAGGGAGATAAAAAAAATCATTTACAATCATTTCACCTGGTTATTTCCACACAGCAGATAAAGACAGATAAATGGTTTGAGAGAACTGATGAAGAATTACATGATCATTACTTCTGCTGGCCCAACTTTGTGGTGAGCCTCTACCTGCCATTACAGTAAGAACTGATACGTGGTAGCAGAACAGTAAATCAGCAGAACATAGAAGGACAACTGCACACCTGAACTTGCCTTTGACTTCTGTGCGTCAGCATCCTTTGCTGGTTCTGCCTTTTCTTGGGGAAGATATTACTGCTGCTTTTTATTCCTCCCCATCTGATGACTCAAACTCACAGCCACATAGAGATGAAAAAGCCTAAATGAGACAAGTATGCTTTTCCTTGCATCCCCCTCTCCATGCTGAACATGAATTAGCAAGTTTATTCATTAGGGTTTTTCTGCAGTCCTTGTTCATCACTTCTTCAATTTCTGTCAGTTTCACAGAATAGCATGTCATCTGCTCCTTGCCTACACAACATAAGGAAGTGACCTTGGAAGAGTTTTTTCTGGATTTTAAGTACAAAACTTCTCATATAAAGCCATCTTCATTCACTGTTCCTTTCATTGTTCTTACAGCTTCTATTCTCCAGGGTACGCTGAAGTGTCTGCTCCTATGTAGTCTCCTACCTTAGCTCATCTGCATTGCCTTCTTCAAAGAATTCACTCCTGTCCTCATCCATACTATATACCTTGCATCTTTTATATGTGTACTTGCAGAATCCCATGACATATATAAGAAAATTATCTGAGTGACTGCACAAAATTTTCTAAACCATGCTTTTAAGACTAATGGCCTCTACTGCTGCAGACCTTCACTGCAGGAAAGGATGCTGGTAGACGGTAAGCACTTGGAGCGGGCATGTTTTTCCAAGAGGTCTCTTACGTGACTACTGGCCTCCAAAACCGACTGAGTATGGTGTTGAGGAGTGGGAAAACACAACCTAATCTAGCTTGAGTGTATAGTCAGCATACTCCTGCCAAATTCTTTAGCAGGTAACAACCCTCAACAGAAACTTTGTCTTCTGGCACACATGACTGAAGGAGGTTAGTTATAGAAAACATTAGAAAACATATAGAAAAGATTCCTGGAGAGGAATCCTCCCCACACCACCTGAGTGTAATGCAATTTTTAGGCAGAGAGATTAATTTGCACTTTCCTGCACTAGTCAGGATGAATCTAGTTTGTGTGTTACAAGTGCTCTCATGCTGCTTTTTTACTTCATTAATATGCAAAAAAACATTGCAAAGCTTTGTTAATATTTACCACGCATATGAAGAGTAAAAGAAATCAAGTGCTACATTGTGAATACTGTCATAAACGTTCATCCAATTTCTGACTGAATTAATGAATTTAACAAAGATACTCATTACAAGAGTATCACACTCCTTGAAAGGAAAAGAAATGCAATTATTCCAGAACAACAATAAGAAACCAATGTATATTATACAGAAAGTTCCATTAACCAATGCAATGACTGCAAACTACTTTATTCCACCAGTAAATTTCTATGCATGGACTCTGAAACTGTAAAACATTTCAGAAACTGAAATAACCAAATAAGCCCTCCAGAAAACCAAACTCAAAACCCAGTGCAACCCAACACCTTTTCCACTTCATTTTATTTGACCAGTGGTCAAAGCTAGCACTAGTGGTAGCTTTTGTTATTTCACTTAACATGCACACAGAGAAAAACAACAGTAACAAGCCCGATAATTGAAATGGTATTTGAGTTTTCTGTCAATGACATATGAGTTTGTAATTTGCTCTTCAAATGCAATAAGGTAATGAAAATTTTAGTTAGTAACCATTTGTATCTACACCTAAAGGTAACATCAGAACAAGAGTAGAAGCAAGTTTCTTGTTACAAAATCAGATGAACATGCAGCATGAAAGCAAAATTCAGGACCAAAGGCTGCACAGTGAAGTTCTTCAGGTGGTTTCATACCTAACACTGACAAATTACTGGAGCAACAGAGGAGAAAGAAAAGCAGCATGGTCACGGGATTACCAAAAGTCCATTTAGCCCAGTCCTCTCGCTCCATTGAGTTTTGATCTTAAGGGAAAGACCAGCAAGAACAGTGGCCAGTAGGGGAATCCTGAAGAAAGAATAAGAACAGAGACAGCCCAGAATAATGCTCTCCTGTGTGCTCTCTGAGTTCCCACCTTCCAGTTTTGGGGTATACAAAATGTATACACCAAGCTGAAACCCAAGACATGTTTCATTTTTTTAATTCCCTATAAATTTTCTAAATTAATGGTCTGAATACTGTAACTTACAGAAGACTTCATACACTGCTTTGGATGAAAACTGTTTTGTTTGTTTATTTAAATTTCTCACATACCAGAAAGATGACCAGAAATCCAACAAGCGATGCTGTTCTCCAAGTGGCGGCAAACTCACTGCCTCTGCCGACTGCTTTCCTGCAGAGCCCAGCCACAAAACCCTTTCCCCTCATGAGACACCAACCTCTTGCCCAACCAGCGTATTTCAGGCAAGTATTTAAAGCCCCAGTGGTACTCTTGGAAATGGGAGACAGAGGCAAATTGTACAGCCAGCACTTACCTCATTAAAAGAGATGTAATGACCACAGCTGATGGTATTGTAACAGGTGCTGTAAAGCATTATGGTACATTTACCTGTAGTCACCATGTCACCAGCATCTAGCATCATTTAATGTAGCTTAACTGCTACTCCAAATACAGAAACACAAACTGTATCATATATGTTCTGTAGGCTGAAATTAATAAAATACCCATGAGTTCTGGGACTCATCTAAAGAGGAGACGTACAGGAAAAGAACTGTTCCTGACAAGTATTGTTTCTGGGTTTTGCTCATATTGCCATATATAATTACTTAGCTGAGAAATTCAGGGTAAGGACATTTACCAATATTTCTACAGGATTTTCTTCTGCCAGCAGGAATAGAGTTATTTAAACTCATACTCTTTCACAATGGAGATTTATCACAGATACAGTCATGTTAAATCAAAGAAGGAAGATTTGCTCCTCTCTAACTTAATCACTTTAAGAAGCATTATGATGCCAATGTGTGCCTTCTAAATGCCGTAAGAATTCAGGAGTTCTTTCCGATAATGTACATACTAAGGAAGGCTTATAGCACCTTCAGTGAAAACACACGAATTTCTTGTAACTTTTTTCAACTTATATTCCCACACAGGTATGCTACCCTAGTAGAGAGACGATAAGGTTAGTGTTAACAAAATTAATCCAGAAACATTTCTTCCTGCAGGATGAGAAAGTGCTACCTGCTCTGAGGGTGTTTTTCTAAAAAAAAATATGCAGTATTTACAAAGGAAACATCACGAATCCTCCCAGGAACTTCTACATAGGGATTCATTCACTAGTGCTACCACGAATTTGACAGACCAGCAGTCTAATTTGAAAGTCATATAACACTCAAACAATGATTCATAGTATCATTCTACATTAAACATTTGAAAAGAACATCTTTGCACCTTTCCAGATTGCACCCTCAACCAGTATGGTCTAATGAGGTGAATAAATATTTGAAATAAAAACAAAATACAAATATTTAAAAATATTTTTATTAAAGTATCCTGTCCTAGTCAAAGATACTAACTGAATTATGTTTTATTAAGTTGTTCTAGGGCTATTAAACGTAGTTCCTCTCCCTCTTTTTAGCCATACACACAAGGGTCAGAGCTCAGCGGTGGGACAGCAGTATTCTGATACAGAAAAAGAGAAAAGATTGTTGGTGTGGGATTTAGACACCAAGACTTAAAAATCAATGTCATGACTGCAGAATTTCAAGCCATACATTAACTCTTATTTCTGATTTTCCAAGATTTCAGCCTTTGCGAAAAAAGTTGAGTAAAGCTTTGTCCTGGACAAAGCATTACATAAACCTCCAATTCCATGTGTCAACACAGTTCTGTTCAGATAAAGTATGCCAGTGCTTAGTTAAAAAATCTTAGCACCCAGAGCATGCATGTTTGTGACTGGGTAGAAACACATATATAGAGAGCTTTTGTCTTTTAATGTGCATATGAACTATATCACAGAAATATCCACAGTATCTACAGCTTTTGACAAAAACCTACTTTTTTTTAACCTCCACTTCAAATTTTTCTAGTCATAATCAAGTAAAGGTGTTATTTGCTGCACAGCTGAACAGCTGACTTGGCAGAAATATTGCAAAAAGTGAGTTTGTATTTCTGATGATCATTTTGTAAGTTGGAGTCTTTAATTCTCCCTAACTTTTCAGGAATCAAGTAGTGTTGAGCAAACTGCACCCAATGTGTTCTTTGTGCACAATACATAAACATAATAAAAAAGCACAACATACGCATTCGAATGTCCCTCTTAAATACTTCTCTTGACCAAATTCTGCCCATGGCTACACATGAACAGAAGAGGATTTGATCTAGACCTATAGCTCCTATGCAGTTTTGAACTACCATAAAGAAGTTCCAGTTCCAGATTGGGTAATAATCAATAAAGAATTATGAGTTTTCTCATGCCAGACCAGGAGCTGCATTTGTCCACAGTGTATCTAGTGTTAGGCTGGACATAATGTCTTATCCTAGCGTCTTGTTCTTCTTATTCTTCAGAGCATATAAAAGGTTCAAAATGATGTTTGCCTCTGCCAGACCAATCCCAGGCTCTGTTCTCCACAGATAATCCCGAAGTTACGAACAGTTGTTCCAACTACAGTGAAATATTTTATAGACACAGAAAATTACAGAATGTGTAAAGATATCTGCATATAACTCACTGGACGAAGGTTTGTAATGCCTAAACTTGGATGAAATCTTAAATATAAGTGTTTTCTCTTAAATATCTTTACCAAACTTAAGTGATCTTACAGATTTCTCTATGAACTGCAGAAAAAGAAATGGGATGGTGACTTTTTTTTTCTCTTCAACTAAATGCAGGTTATCGTTTCTTTCTCTCAGACTTGACGAAAAGCTTCTCCCCAACTCTTTTGTCTCTGAAAGGTCATCATCCCATTTTTCTCTTTTTTCCCCTCAAGTAACTACAAAATGCAGAGAATGCAAATGACAGAATAACCTCAAAACTGATCCAGTTCAGGCAAGGGTATGCTACAGCAAGTGTTGAGGCCAAATGACCTCCTTCCAGGGCCTTTTCGCTTTGGGATGACATAGATATACTGTACACACCTAGCCTAGACATTTCACACCACTAGTGCTTAAGAAGACCTCTAATTGTGGTAAATTCATGAGCTGCTCTAGAATATCTTTTGTTTATTTTCAGGTAGGTCAAAATTAAATGATTAAGGACATATCTGTTTACTGATATACACTGTTATTAGTGTTATTAAATTCCTTAGCACCTGCACTGCAAACTCTTACAGATGAACTTGAAGTCCAAAAATGAACTGCAATGTGAGCAGGAGAAAAAGACAAACCTGAGTGCTTCAGAAGAAAACAAACAGACCATTTTGTCAAGTGTCTAAAATGCCTGTTTGGTTTTCTTTCTTTAAAAACAAACATTTACCATTAAAAAAATCCTTTCCTGATTTTGTTAAAAGTCTTCTTTCAGGTCACAGAAAACTGGAATTAAGACTTCCTTACTCTCACTCTTTTGACAAGATCCTTTCAATGACTGGATTACATAGGCCAAATAAACTTTAAAAGCAATTCTTTTTTTTTTCCTTTTTAGTTAGAGACTTTTTTTTTCCTTAATTAGCACTAAAATCTAAATGTGTATTTTATGACACACAGCACCTTCCTTGAAGGTGGTATACAGAAATTCTAGCATTTCAAATAAAAAGAGCAATTAAAATCAGGATTTTATGCATTGCACATAAATATAGAAGATTCTTTCTTCTTTTAGGCAGTCACTTAGGGAAATATACACAAGTAAGGGCAGATCCTCAAATGGCAGGTGCTCTTGAGTAAGATGGCTGAAAATGTCCATGAGTTAAAATTATAAGAAGAATAGAAAGTACTCTTCTGCCTTTCTGTTTCTCTTTACATTATTGATGAGGATATTATTATAAGGTCCAAGAAAGACTAATTAACAAGGTATGAGGAAATCCTAACTCTAAGTCTAGAAAAAGGAGAAGCAGCATTGAAAACTAACCTGCTAAGTTATTTGCTTTTACTTGGAAGCAGTTTAAGAATAAAAACATTAAGAACTAAGAAGGTAAGACAGTGAAGTTAAACCAAGAATTCATTTATTCTCACTCAACAAGTTTATTCTAGTCACTCTTAATTTTGCTGTAAGCTTAACTAAATAAATAATGAACTTTCCTAGCAAAGGAATAAGGCAGCCATTTTCCCCCTTTTTTAGGATTCAGTTCAGCCTGGTAAAATGTAACAGCTAAATTTTTACTGACCAGTGAGAGCAGAGTAGAGCCTTTGCATATGCTGTTGTATTACAAAAAAAAGTAAGCACTTTTACAATTGGGTATTTCAATGTGGAAAGTGTTGACATGTAAAGAACAATTTTTCCTGAAAATTAGAATGACTAAGGAGACACTTGCAATAAATACAAGAAATATGCCAAAGACCAGTGCATCCACTACTGCAAGGAAAGTATGTCAGTTGTCTGACTAAAAATTATATTTGCTGTTACTGTGCCAAAACTGAAAAAAAGGGGAAAAAATGGTGATGGTAGAGGAAGAGATTCTGCCAAGTATCACATCTTAAGCAAACTTGCAAACTGGGGCAAAATCTATTCTTTCTTACATTGAAATTCTGATCAACAGTCACAAAAAAACCCACAATTGGGCCTTTTCATAACAAATAAAAAACTTTTCAAAAACAGCCAAATTAAATTTTTATTTATGCTACACTGCAAAACAAACAATAGGACTAAGCAGGTGGGGGACTACATTTTATTTTCTGCATTTGGATAGTTTTAAATTGTATTTTATGTTCTGGTCCAGAGACAGGCTTTACAAAACTGATTTCATTGACTACTACAGGAACCTTGCTAGATTTATAGAACCATCTGCTGGTAAAAATCAGTGACTATTTTATGCCTAAGTAAACTTAAAATAATCTTTTGTTCCATAGATAGGCATATATTGCACATAACAGCCTGCATACCATCTAAAAATGTGGGCTGATTGTCACCTTGGTGTTGGTAGGAAAACAGTTGCCTTATCCAATATTCCACAGTTGTGTGAACAAAATGTATTTTATCATGATTTCTATTCACAGTATAAGTGAATCATTTCCCTTTTAATTCCCCACCCCCAACTATTCATTTATACACAGATAAGCAAAGCACTTTGATGAAAGTAGGTTCCAGAATAGACTAAAATTCCAGAATTTGCAAGTTTATTTTTGCAGATAGGAATGATATAAAACAAGGAGCCAAAAAGAAAAAAACCCTTATAAGATTACATATTTGCTTATTTTAAACATCCTTTGATCATCCCTCCCTCCCAAATCAAAACAACCCCAAAGAACCAGACAAGGATAATATAATTAATGCAATTAATTTAACCCAGTCTTAGTAAGAATACGTCCCTGAGAAGCTCACACTTTGGAAAATATTCTGTGCTACTGTACACCCTATGCAATGCTACTTCAGACAAGCTATTGTCCCATACAAATAAACAGATTTTTCACCATGGTATTATCATGTAGTACCCAAAATACATGCATTCAGACATGCTTCAGTGATAGCTGCATCTTCAATCAAGAATGCTATATGACTACACAGCATCTAAACTAATTATAGCTACTTTATGTACTTTTTCTGTAAAAAACAATTTTATTTCTCCTGCTGATTCTGAGACCATCCTTCTCAGAGATTACCGTATTTAGAGAGTATTTGAACGTATAATGTTTCGTCCTTCAGATTACATATTTGTCAGCACTAGTATCTCAGAGTATAACAAACGGGCTTTAATCAGTAAGAACATAAACACAATTAGCACTGAAGGAAACAGGTCATTGTTGAATATTGTTCAATAAATACATTCCAAATAAGTGCCTGTAACTTCAGTTAGGCTGAGGCCTAGCCATTTTTTCTAGAACAGATTTGTATCACAAAGGAAGGCTAACCTTCTGAAAAAAATTACCAAATAATAAGAAAATTTAGTTTGCATCTTATGTACTTCCCTGGCAGATTAACATTAAATCTGCTTCACATAGTAAGTGCAATGACCTATTTCTTCTTTTTGGGCTGAAATTATTGGATGTTGTTTCGTCTACATGTATTCCTACATGTGTTATGATGTGTATTTTTCATAATAACCTGAACAATTCTCGTTTCAATTAAATAAGCCTTACTGCACAAAGAGGGATTTCAGATTTTTATTCAAAGAATGCAACACACGAGGTATTCAGAGTACATCTGTCATTGTACGGCAAGTCCCCACAGCCTCAAAAAGTATGTCTTATAAAGGTCATAACTATAAATGGGTATTGGGGATGGGGAAAGAAGGTTTGTATTTATACAAGAAATTATTGATTCTTTGCTAAAGCAACTAATTCTTACCATTTTTAGATTCTGTTAAGTCTTGGGATTGCAGTTTCTCTCAAGTAGCACAAGGAGAACAATCTGAAAACAATTTCAAAAAATAAAAAATGAAAAAAAAAGTAATTCCAACTGTCACAATATTTAAAGGTATTTTTTGCCAGCATAACAGTGGGTGAGCCAACTATAAGCTTCAGTGGTTAAGATTAAACTCATGCAAATTATTCTAACCACATGTGCACTTATATATCATGCATCTCTGCACTTCAGTGGTCCGTAGGCTTAAATATAGGACAAAGGAATCCCTGGTACCTGGATTTGCAGAACCCTATGCTATTCTTAGAGCTTGGTGCATCTCTGAAGAGCACAATAGTTAATGGTGAGCACACCAAAAAAATCAGTCAAGAGGACACAAAACCGTCATCCTATGCTTACTGTAAAGGTGGACCATTGTTCCCAGGCATGCTACAAAGTGTGTTTTTTTGCAATCAAGAGACAAGTATAACAGTGTCAGGCTTTCACTATGTAATGGCCCAGAGAATAGGTATTTTTGGAAATGGCACTGCATTACATAACCTCCAGTTTTCTCTCTCTGTTCCACACACCCCCCTATTTTAAATAGGGAGAGGAAAAAAAAAAAAGAGTAGGTCCTACCTCATTTAAATGGTACCTTAAATTACCACTCTCTTAACTGACTGAATTTGTAGCATGCCTCTTTTATCAGTTTTTATACACTGATAAAAATTAAAGTTCTCTTCTATTGATTTCTTACCTATAGTGTGCATGTATGAAATGCAATTAGGTATGAGTCATATGTTTACACAGAAACACAAACATACATATTGGATTTAAAACTGCAAACTCATATATCTATAAATGTACACAGAAACGTTTGAAAGAAAGCACATCACTAAATGTTCACCAAAATATGGTTGGTTTTGTGGGTTTTTTTCTGAAAAGAACCACCCAAAATTTAACTGCTGCACATGCAAAAATGCAGAAGGCTGTTGCAAGAATGACTGCTTTCTAAAAATAAACCCCAGCAGCCTGAGAGGAATCCAGTGTCAGGGCGGAGAAGAGGGAGATTCGTTTTACAAGAGAGAAGAAAAGAGATGAAAAACCAATCCTAGAGCCCTGCATGCATGCTAAAAAAGCTAAGTGCATTAGGTTCAGAAATGCATTTTGGTGTTTGTGGAGTGCAAAAGCAAGAAAAAGGAAACAGTTTTAGAAAAACACTTCTCATCTCCCCTTGCATGTGTGCAGAAAAATCCCCAGCCTAGAAATCCAGCCTTAAAGCATAAAGACAAAGAGTTAAATACATATACTGCACGTTTTCTCATCTTCTTTAAGAAAGGCTGTTTGGAAATGTGCACCGAGAGGGGGAAAGGCAGCTGCAGCAAAGTCCAGCTAAGGACAAAAGGAAATGAAAAGAAACAAAGAGAGAGAGAGAGGGAGAGAGAGAGAGAGAGAGAAAGAGAGAGGATTAATTAAAAAAAAAAATAAAATTCTGTGGATTGGAATTGCATATACTTACAGACAAAAGCCCCCGCTCCCTGCTCACTTTCTGTCCTTTCTACATGATCTGAAACACAAATGTGGATTAAAAAAGGGCAGCATGCTACAGAAGGGAATTTATAGTTGGGGGAGTGGAGAGAGGGTAGGGGGTGTGGGGAAGAATGACTGCACCTCTTCCAAAGTGCAGCCTTGGAGAAAAAAGAAAAAGGGGTGGGGGTGGCTGGGGGAAAGTCTCTCTCTCGCTCCCTCTCTCTCAGGCTGGATTTTGGTTGCCAGCGCTGGTTATATTGAACAATGAGCTAATTCTGATGGCAGCTGGCTAGCTGCCAGCTCTCCCCCACACACCCCCCCCCTCCTCCATCACCTCCCCCCCGTCCCCTCCTTACACATACACACTCCCCCCGCCTGCCCGCCCGCTCCAGCCCGCCTTCCCCCCCCCCCCCCGCCCCCCCGCCCGCTGCTGCAGCGCCAGACTGCTTAGTCTGCAATAATCCGCAGCCCCACGTTCCCCCCCTCTCCGGGGCTGTCTGGGAGCCAGGGCACCGACCGCCCCGCCGCCGGCCGGCCGCGCTCCGCCGGGCCGCGCCGGGGCCCATGGCGGCGCCCCCTGAGGCGCTGAGGGAAGGGAGGGGGGGGGTGGGAGCCGTTAAGCAGTTAACCGTTAGCCGTTGGCGCGCGGCCGTTGGTGTCCCCGCACCCCCCTGGCAGCGGCGCGGCGCGGGGCCGGGCGGCGGCCAGGCGCGGAGCGGGGCCAAGGCGCTGCACAGCGGCGGCGGGCGGCCAGCGGGGCGGGGGGGGGGAAGGCAGCAGCCACATACTGTAGTAATAACCCTGCAGCGGCAGCAAAGGGCATCTGAGGAGAAGGGGAGGGAGACGGGAGGCAGCCGCCCGCCGCCTCGCCTCGCCTGCGCCTGTCTGGGAGGGGGAAGAAAATGGTGGGCGGGGAGGAGGGGGCGCCGCGGCGTGACACAGGCGGGCGGGGACCGGACCCCGGCGGCCGGGCCAGGCGTGGGGGGGTCCGCCCGGGGCTCTCCGCTTCTCCCCCCCGGCTGCCTGCGGGGAGGTCGGCCGTCCGCCGCGGCAGCCGGGGAGGCGCGGTGCTGCTGGGGCTGAGGAGCGCGGCGAAAGGCGGGAGAGAGCGCGGGGCGGCCCCGGGAGGGCGTGAGGGGAGAGCGGGCGCTGGCCGCGGCCCCGCAGGTGCAGCCGGGACCCGCGGCAGGCCCGGCTCAGGCACCGCCGGGGGTGGAGGGGGGCGTGAGGCCGTGACACCGCGTGGAGGGACCAGGGGCTCGTCCCGCAGTGCGGGCACACGCCAGCGCTGCAAGGGTAGCCTGCCTGCCCCACGTGTACCTGCGGGACGGGGAGAGGCGCAGCCCAGCGGCATGGCGCGGGCGATGTACGCCGGGTCTGTCAGGGAGGGGTCCCAGGAGGTCTGCAGGAGCCGTGTCAGTTCATACGTTATCGGAAGCCGCCCCGGTTGTGGGCGCAGGGGCATAGGAGGAGGGATGGGAACAGCCAAGTGAAGTGCTGCGTCGCGCAAACAAAAGGCTGGGGCTACAAAGGCACCAGGGGGAAACGGAGCAGTGTAGGCACGGCGCGTTAATGAAGAGCGGCGGTAGACGGTACGCTGCTGCACAGTCTCTCCCTAAAATGCCGTACAGTGACATGGCCAAAAAATAGAGAACCAAGTGGTAAGAAGCAGATGCCCTGTTACCCTGCAGCGTGTGTAGGTACCTTCCTCAAGGTTAAAATGAACGAGGCAAGGGTGATTAACATGGTATGAAATCATACAATGCTGCAGGCTAATAGATTAGACCTTCTCTGTTAGGCCCAGGTTTTGAGCAGCTTTTTTATTTAGCTCCCCATGAAACTGCATTTTGATGTGGTCCACATAGGACTTCCATTTGTTGAGTGGAATCAGCTTGCTAGCATGTGTCTGCACCTTCCTGGCCAGCTTCTACATCTCTGGGAATGCTTTGCAAGCCTGTCAGTTTAAGGAGAATTCAGCAGCTGGAAGGGAGAAATATGAAAGCCCCTGATATTTAAACCCCTGGTAAGCTATAACTAATTCTGACTTCAATGCATTAGGATCAGATCATTAGCCTCAGAAATACATAGTTACTACTGCTCATGTCAGTTCTCCTGCCTGCCTCCTCCACAGGTTGTCACCTACCAACTGCTAGGACTGAAGCAAGTTAGAGGTTGTACATTTAAACTTTTTCTTGAGATAGTAGTATTCTTTTACTGAATAACAAATACTGGTCCAGTGCGGGTAGCAGCCCTTCACCGCACACACTCGGGTAAAAGCAATGGGTTCCCGTTGGCTTAAAGTGCATCTTCTGACTTGAGGAGTATGTGTCCTAGCTGCTGAAGTGTCAGAAATTCACCACCTGTAGAGGTTTGGCACTGGGGAATGAAACTAGATACCAAAGACATAACTGTGCAGGAGGTGGGAAGCCCCTAAGAATGCTGTCACCTGACACTAAGGGGACAGATGGGTTCTTTTAGGGATCCTTGGCAGAACGATTATGGCACTAAATCATAGTTACAATTAAAGCTTTATATTCTTAATAGGATATTATGATTAGTATAGCACAGAATTGATTATTAGAATGGCACAAGATTTCTACGAGCAGGATCAATATAGTACAATCTATAAGTAGCGTAATACAGAATTTATAATACAGAATAACTTATAATTTCTTATTACCTAGATCCTAACTTATGACTTCTCATCACTTGAACCCTTTGCAGATCAAGCCAGACCTTAATACATGGTTTGCTGTATCAGTATAACAATCATAATCTAGACTTGAAAATCATATGAAAGAATATGAGTCAGTAACTCGATCCATGGAGGATGTAGATGACGGTGGAGGCGTCCCTGGCCACCAGAGGGTCCTGAGTCTCACTGTTGTCCTGGTTTGAGGTAAAACAGAACCAATTTTCTGATTTGTAATTTTACTTTTTAGCTGGGCCTCTTCTAACTGACTAAAGTCTGAAATTAACAGCATATTGTTCAGACACTGTTCACTCTCAGAGTGATAAGACCCGATTATAGCAAGGGATGGTACGCAGAGAGGCTCTTGCTTATACTTATTGCTAGAACAACCAAGGTCAGCTCACTTCGCTGTTTGCCCCGTTAGGGGTTCAGAAGCGGAGAAGCGTAGAGGGGTCTCACCTGCAGGGAGGAGCAAACGGGGCAGGTGACCCAAAACTGACCAACAGGGTATTCCATCATGTGCATCACGCTTAGTATAAAAGCTGAGGGATCAAGGGGCAAGGCTGCTCTGGCTCGCTCTTTCTTCAATGGCCAACGTCTGAGGAGGTCTCAGAGCCTCAGTTCGTCTGCCTTTGATCCCGATCCGAGCATTCCTGACTCTAGTTCCGTAATTCAGCTCCTGTCCGCCGCTGACTCCAGTCTGGGACTTTCCCTGTGTCTGCTGGTGATGTAATTGTCATCCTGGGAGCTGGATACGGTTTTGTATATATTGTATAATTTTTTTTCTTGTTTAATTTTTATTATTCTATTATTATTTACTATTTTCTTATTTATTATTATTTTCATTAAATTAGGTTAGTTCTTTTTCTAAACTCATAAATCTCCTTATCTCTTCCTCTCCGCTCTGAGGAGAGTTGGGGGAGAGGGCCATCTGTCGTTATGATTGGCCAGTCTGTCCAAAACCACGACAACTGTCCAGCAGCAGCTCCGGTCCAAGTTCCCCACTTAGGACTCGTAACTTGTTGGTTTTATAGACCGTGTGGTGGGTGCTGTTATGCTGCCCTGTTCTGTGATAGGGTCATCACCACCACCGGGTTGGCCGGCTGCCTGGGGCCTTCAAGGCCGGTAAGGAAGGAATAATCGCCCTGGCACCCGGGAGCCTTCAGGCCAGCAGGGAGGGGAAGAAGAAATCTGTTTCGTTTGTCAACTTGGTGCACAGGACCTTCAGAGCCTGATAATGAGGGGGAGGGAATGAATATGTGACCACCTGGTCACAGAGAATGGCTGCTTGCCTTATGAAATGGCTTTAGTTATGCTGACCACATTACCAGGGGTTGGGAGCAGGGGATACGAGTCACAAATGCTGAAGTGCACTGAACGTGCTAAAGCTAGTAGAAAGCACATTGGTGTGGGGAGGAGAGAGGTTAGCTCCCAGCTGAAGCTGTGGTGTCTTTCTCCCTCCCCTGCTGCCTCAAAACCCTGTGTGCCCAGCTGCTGTAGTCCTTTCTCCATATATACCCCTTCCCTCCGCACACCCTATGTGGGTAGTAAGAAACTACCCACAGCCTAAAGCTCCTCTTGGAATGTTGTGGATGGGTGTAAACATCCATCTGAGCCCTTAAAGCCTTCATTTTTTTCCCAGTGACTTGGTTTCTAAGCCCAGGTAAGCAACCTGGTTTGCTGTGCTGTTTGTACTTCACTGTATCTGGGAAGTCCTTCCTGTTTGTTGCCTGTGACAAGCTAAGTTGCTAGGATCTGCTCAAAGTCTGCACTGTTTAGTTCAGCTGCAGTGTCTTAAATTTCCTTTCCCTTAGCCAGCTTCCATTAGCAGCTCTGATGGAAACTAGGAATAAGAGGCCAAAAGCCTGCATGGGAGAAGAAAAATGCTTTACTGAAATTATTAGTCAAGAAATACATTAAAAGAAATACAGTTTTTGATCATGTCTTTGTTAAAAAGGTAAAGAGCATTAGGATGCTGAGAAGCACTGATAGGTGACCAGCCTATTGGGAAAAAATATTGCCCTTTCTAAAATGCTGTGTTGTGAGGAAGTGGAAATCTTTTTGCTCCTGCAGCTAGGACCTTCAGCCTGACTGTGAGTCCAGTGCCAGCCTTCCCTCTTTTAGTTTCTAATCACTCATATAAAACTTCATTATTACAAATGTGGCATTCAGGTAAATTGTCCTCCTGTCCTCAGGAAAATAGGTTTAACCCGAAGCCTGATTTCTATACCCTGCGGTTACCTAAACCAGTCTGATTTTCTTCTGCAGTGAACTGTAGATGGGGAGGAAAAGTTTGTTCCTTTGCTGCCTTTCATCTGTGACTATTTTCTTTGATTCTTTTTCCCTTTATTTCTTTCTTTGGCCTGCCATATAAACCCTAAGATTGATAAAGCCCTGACCTACAAAGCATTATGATTATACAAATAGCCTAAAATGGTTTACTTGCAAAGCAGACAGAGCAGAAGAGGCCCTTACGGCTGAGGGGAAGGTAAAAGCAGCAGAAGTTAGAAAGATTTACTCTTGATAAACCAGCAAGCTATGGGAAACACCATAGCTTGCAATGAATAGGCATAAAATAGTCACCAGACTATCCTTCACTCTATCACTCATCTATCACTCCCAAGTTGTCCTTCCCAGTTCTGACAGGGAGCAGAGAAGCTGTATCCTACACTATGGGCCACAATTCCCACTCATCTTTTCACCTCCATCCTTCAGACATCCAATTCCAACATTGTGCACAAAGTGAAACTAGCAAGACTCTGGCCTGGAAATGGGTCGGATTCAAGCCTGACAGAGGCAGAGAGCTGCCTGCTCTTGTAATGAATTGGTTGTGGATTGCCTGGAGTACCTGAAATAAGAAGGTGGGAGGAGGGCATGTGAGATGCTGGGTGAAGCTAGGGGTTTGGCAGCTGGAGCCAGGTCATGCATGCAACCTATTGTAAAACTATCCAAAACCCCAAATTCAGTTATACTTGTTTGCAGTTTTTGTGAATATGCAGCTTCCATTAATGGTATCTGCACCACTGCAGCACTTCCATGAATATATCTTAAAAGCACCACATAACACTAAAAAGAAACTCACCATGTAGGCATAAAGATGCAGCATATAATGACAGCTTTCATTTCTTCCAGATTTTTCTGCCTCTTGTGCTATTCCTGCTCTTAAGTTCTTATTCATCAATAAATTAATTCAAGGAAGAAAGTGCATAATTGCATTGCTGCAGAAAAAAACTTCAACAGACTTTCATAGTCATAAAGGGGGCACTGTAGATTATAAACTAGCTATCAGAAATTATGTATGTTGTTTCTGTGGCAACTAGATTGAAGTTAGAGGGGAAGACTATCCATTAACTGACTTTTTAAAGAGACATAAACTGTGTCTCTATATCCATTTTAGTTTTCTGGGGGCTGGATTCAGAGGGTTTCTTTTTCCTGCTTATCTCCAAATCTATGAGATTTTTGTTTTCATTTATTTTTATTACCAAACAAAATGAGCTATGCATAAATAACTGATGAAACCAAGTTTTCTGGAAGATTTCCAGGTAAGATTAGTTTATCATTAAATAAACCAAATGTTAAGGATTTTTTACTGGTGCTCCAACAGAGGACAGCTTTGCTGGAAGAACTACACATCAGCTGCTATGTGAACACGTTCACTTCTAACAAACTGAAGTTCCTCACACTTCCAGAATGGATCATTGGCTCACCTATTGCAGTTCCTCTGCAATAATAACTGACGCTGAACACTTCACAGGGAGATGTAACATATGCAAAATACTTCAGAAATGTACTAAGGGAAAGAAAATCATGGCAGGCCTGTACAGTTAGATTAGTCCCCTTGTGTTCAATGAAGCTACCTACATGTGTATGGTTACGTACCCTGCTGAGGTTAAGCCTATCAAAGTTAAAGGGAAATTCTAGATCCACTAAAATTCTCAGGGATTTTGCTGTGGACTGGGATAAAGTGTTTTTTCCGTTAGACCAGACAGAGAATTAATTCGAGAACGTTGTAGAGGAAAAAGCAGTATGATTTGATAATGATTTGCGGTTACAGAGAGAAAAAAATGTAAAAATGGAGCAAATTTCACCCCTGAGACACCATGAAGTGAGCAGAGCTCCAAAAGCAACAGGAAAGAGAGCTGCTATAGAAGGGAAGAAAAAGATACAGAAATGCAAATGGACGAAATGGTTACAAAATGCAGAAATGGACAATTATCTGAATTAGTGAATTGTAACAAAACCTAGAATCTGTTGGTTGATCTAATTTATCTTTTCAGAGCACAAGCATTTTAATTCTGGGACATTTTGGTTTATTTGTTATCAGCTCCATTCATACAAATATTTGTACCAAAATACTAAACCTTGGTAAATCAAAAGACATATTCATGGCCAGTGGATTAAATTTTGAAGAAACTTTGCATACTAACCAAGAATTGCATGAATAAATATTTAGAACTTGGCTTGACCTTGACCTTATGTTTTCTTATAAAATCAGTAAGTCCTTCAGTTGTACAGCTGGGTTGCCAAAATATTCAAACCAATATCTGCACATAGGGAACATGGAATCTCCTGAGTTCAAAAGAAGATCCTTTTGTGTGGTCACTCTCAAACACATAGCTTGCTTTGTTGTGTGACATTGCCATTGTAGTATCTGAATGTTACAAAAACACCACTAACTGAAGTTCTGTGGAGCACAGTACTTCATTGCCTCATTTTATAGTAAGGAAATTATGATAAATTACTTGAACAAGATTCAGAAACTTGCAAAAGAATTTACAGCTTGACTTTGACTCATTAGAAACTCAGGTGCTTTAGTGTGGAAAACAGTGGCAAAACCTCTAATTCTGACTAAGAGTTACTGGGAAGTGCTAGTTCTGCCAACTAGGATAAAGAATTAGGATGTCCTCCCTGGAGAGAAAGATCGAGAGCAGACAGGCGAGACAGCGGAGAAATTCTTAGACATTATCAAACTTCATAAGAAAAGTTAAAATGCAGCTCACAGGATATGTTGTTGTTAAGTAGCCAGCGAAGTCGCATCCCAAGCAGGTAGCAGTTTGAACAGTACATATGTGTACTTTGCTTAAACCAACACGAGACCTTTCTTAACATTCTGTGAATGTCACTCTGATAGATATACTTGCAATGTTATCATCCTTGCATTGTTGAAGAGACATGAGTTGAAGCCGAACTCTGTAACTCTCACTTCTGAAGTAGCATTTATTCACACTAGTGGTTGCACAGAAGACAATGTGTTAAATGCTGTTCCAAGTAATAGTTCAAGAGATGAGCCTTGCTACTCAAGTCAATTAAATAATCGCAGTACACTTAATTTAAATTCATGAGAATTCATTTAATTAAAAATGCAAGCTACAGTTTTTCTATTATGGGCCATGCATTCAATTATTCTCAGCAATTTAGTGAGAACCTACAAGATTACCTTAATAAACACTAGATGAGTTTAAACCCAATTTAAGCCTATCTATAAAGCTGAGTTTAAGATTAAATTTAATTAGACTGGAATGCAAGAACAGAGGATCGACTGTTGCTAGTTCACCAGTTCTTGAAAAGCAGGATTGAGAGATCGGAGTTTGATTTGAATCAATTCTGTCAGCTTATTTTCAAATGTCTGGATTTTTGTTGTTTTTTCTCACTACAATGAATGTAAATACATTCAATCGAGGAAATTTCATTCCAGATTAAGTACAAAAACACTCAGGTTCACCACTGCCAATCATGCTGACAGTTTCGATGATCTGGGCACACTGTATTACAGCAACAGCATTGTGATTATATTAGAAAACAATTAAATATCCCTGAAGTTTCTGCACCCAGACCTGGAAAAC
This sequence comes from Larus michahellis, assembly GCF_964199755.1. Classification (NCBI taxonomy): domain Eukaryota; kingdom Metazoa; phylum Chordata; class Aves; order Charadriiformes; family Laridae; genus Larus; species Larus michahellis. The sequence goes on from NC_133930.1 coordinate 64,240,812, forward strand.
AGGGTCTGTAAAAGTAATCGTAAAAGGGTCAGACACAGTTTTGGTCAGACAAAAATATATATATTTGTGTCTGGGGAATATATAAAGGGAAAAAAATCAGCCAATGTACCCAACTGTACCTAGGGAATAAGTAGAATTGTGCAGTTTAGGGACCCCTTAATGCTGTATTATAGGCCATAACGTTTCCTTTAGAGTGTTTCAAGACTTTTATCAACAAAATGTGAAGCTGTGGAACTTAGGGGCATAGAATTAATTACATTTTTTTTTGCTAGCTTCACAGGCATAAAACCAAAAATTAAATTTTTCCTTTAACCATAATGAGTTATAACTTTCTTACTACAGAAAGAGATGGTCAGAATTTGATTGCCTCACATTTCTCCTTTTTTCATTTTTTTCAAAGCATTGCACTATGCTTTCTATCACAAACTGTATCATAATTTACTTTTTTCCTCTTTCAAGTGCCTGCAGGGTATATCTGGAACTTTACTTAAAGCCATATTGTTTTACTCTGCATGAAAGAGTCACGACTCTGTTCACCAGCAACACATCTCCCATTCATTTTGAAGAGAGTCAGCTTCAGTCCATTATCCTTCATCTAATAATTCTCTCTTTTTTCTGGTATTTCTCATAATAGTGACCAAAGAACCAGGCAGTAAAAGATTAAAGTTAGAAAAAAAAGTTAAAAGATCCCTTTTAAATTGGTGAACACAGCTGCTTCCTTGAAGACACGTGTGTGTGTGTGTGTCACAGAACTCAGTCTTTCTGTTTTACCACTTCGATGGAACCTGGAATTCAGCAATCCCAGCATGTCATAAAAAAGAAATCATCCACTTTTAACAAACAAACAAACAAAAAATCCTAATGACAAAATCCTTCCTCAATATACAGATGAGTTCAGTTATGCCATATTTTACCCTGCTTGATGAAAATCCAATTCTGGCCCCGGAGAGTAATTACCACACCTGGCATCTGCCAAATATTGTGTGTAGAATATCAGACATGCTTTTCTTGTTCATATATTGTCTTCCCTACATGCCTGCTTTGCCACTGTCAGAGACAGTGCTGGGTTAAGTAAACTTTTGATCCGATACCAAAAAAACTGTGATCACTCTTTCATTCTTAATTTATAATATAGCCCTAAAAATACAATATGCTGCTTCCTTCAATCTACTGGCTTATTTTTAACTGCCTAATATTTTTATCAATGCTAATCGTGGTTAGTTCCTCTTAAAACTAGCACTTCCTCCTCTTGAACATCTGCAACTGAGGTATTTAAGTGATGTGCAGGAGATGGAGGGCTGGGGGCAGCTGCACGTTACAAGCCAGAGTGTTGTCACCTCTGCAGATGGCAAAGGGTACTTGCTATTAATAAGTCAATAATGCATTTCAAGTGGCTTTTGGTGGAAGTTATCTTGGTTTGTATCTGGCACTACTCAAAAAGAGCTTTGCTCATGATCGTCCTTTTGGTGGTGTCTTTTTTTAACTCGGCAAGTGCACTCTGCCATTATATGGAGCTATTCCAGAAGCACATCTAAACTCTGATGAGTGTTCAGTGCTTATTATTTACCACTATGAAAAAAAATTACACAGCTGAGGGGAATTTCCAACTTAAAAAAAAAAAAAAACAACAACAAAACACCTTTATGAGAAAGTTTCGGATGGAAATGCGAAAGAATGGCCTCAGAACTGTGGAATAATATTTGACGAGCAGTAGGAAAGATTCAATGTTACATATTGGATGTTAACAATGTTAAATTTCCTCCTTTGGCCCCACTCAGTCATTCATACATAGCATGTCTGACAATCGTTCTGTCTTTGTGAACACTCTATGATCACATTATGCAGTTTGCATCATTTGCAAAGATGTATACTCTCAGAGCAGAACTCTCTTAAACAGCAGTAATGAAGGGTTCCAGAATTTTAAAGTTATTCTGAGTGTTATTTTTATGAAGAACTAATAAGAAACACATTTGAAAACTATAAGCCCTTTAAAAAAAGAACTTTAAAAATATTATACTTTCTCCCAAATGAAAAACATACTTCCTTTCACAGTCTTAAATCTCAAAAACATCTTGTCAAATTAATTTCCAACCTTTCTTGGGGAAATGCATCTTGGTCCAGAGGCTGCTCATGAGAAACAAGAACAAGGGAGTTTTTTAAAAGGTGGTGTAGTCAACATTGGGCTTGTCATGAAAAATAATTACTCATCTCCACTAAGAGGTTTACTGCAGAATTTTCAGTCTAGCTGTGGAATTCATGAAGCTGTGCTTCCCTTCAGTTCTGTGGTTTTGTAAATGGCTAGTTTTAATCATAGTTCTTATTTTGAAAAACAAAGGCAGAGCCATAGATAACGCAAGCTGGCAATTAACAGTGGAGGTTTTTCATCGTGGATTTTCCTGTGGTGTCCAAAGGTTCTTTCTTGATTGCTGTGCTGCCGCCGATGGGGGCAGAGGCAGCACACAGGGACATGAAGCAGTGGAGAACTGCCAGAGGCGATGGGCATGGCTGCCACCAGCTTCTCCTTGAAGGACTGTGCAGAGCAGGACAAGTGCCTCTGCTAAGAGGCCAACATGGGAACAGCTGATTAGACTGAAAAGCAGTTTTCTCAAGTGAAGTAACCAGTGGAGAGAACAATGGGAGGGTCTGAATTTACACACCTACAAAGTGACTTGATTTGTAAAGCCAATGAACAGGTACCATCTTTCTTCACTTCATTAAAAACTATGTTTTTTTCTGTTTTTGAAAACTGGTGCATATCTTGACCCAGTTGTGCCTGATGAAGGATTTAAGATCCTGATTCTAATTAACATCTGGGCACTTTATGCATTTCTAAAGCAAACGTGACTAAGGCTCACTTCAAGGTCTGTTTACACTGACAGAGAGGTAAACTGTTATCTTACATATGGGAACTTGATATAGTTGTTTGACTGAGACTACAGTTTGGCTGATAAAGCAAATAAAGTTGATGCAATGACTTCTGTTTGGCATTTGACTTGGCGCTCACAATGTTTTGATTAAAGAGTGAGAGAAATTCAAAATCCCCATGGCCTGGACGCAACCCCAGCTAACTGCTAGCAATCAAAATGCAATTGTGCACAAATAAATGGGTATGTTCTGAAAGGCAATGTGGCTGTTGGCCTTTCTTCTGCTTAACATAGCAGAGATTCACTCAGGATGTGGATTAACTGCTTAACATAGATCAGAGATTTTGTATCTAGAACTAGAAGAGCTGCTATTAAAGTTTGCAAGGAGTCGTGCATGATGCAGGGGAAGCATCAGACGAGCAGAGTTATTGGTGCTGCACCTCATCATTCCCCAGTGTTATGTCTCTAGTTAACAAAGAGGCACAGGATTAAGCCACTGTGATGACAGTCACTGCTCTGTCTAAACCTTAGTCAGGAGAGTCTCAAGGAAGGTGCTGGCATCCAAGCAGCTGGAGGGTATTCTTTTTAAATATTAGTGTGGGTTGATGTAAGAGACCTCACCTCCGAGGACTCAGCTACCGACAGACCTAGGTTACATAGACAAGCTCACCAGCTACTGTTGCAACACCTATTGGAAATGAAAGAACTTGCCATACAGCTGACCAAGGTGGTGTTGGTGGGATTGCCAAATTCACCATGCCTGCGAGGACACAGCAAGTGCTGAAGGAAAGAGGAGGCAGCTTCCCACTAGGCTGTCCTGTCACGTTGATGAGATAAAATGCAAGGAAGCCTGGAGGAGTGGAGGAAGAAGCACTGCTTATCTCTCCTCCTGCGACCAGTAAGGCCACTCTCCCTTATGGCAGAGCGGCTAACCAAACCAGCGATGTGCGTGTTGCTATAGTCCAGGAGTCTAGGTATGAATGTAAATGTGGCACTAATTCAGTCAAGCCCTATAACCTGTGTAATAAAAGAGGCTCAGATGGTTGATCGTAACAGTTCTTCTTGCTGCTATTATATTTCTCTCCTTTAAACCAATCTTTGTATCATTTTTCTTTTATCCCTAGGGCACTAACTGGTTCCATGCCCAACCACTTATTGATTTTAGGAATGTTGGAGTGCCATACATAATCTTGAAGAATCCACTTTGTAACTTAATACTGAGATAGCTACTTAGTGAGAACCCTGTCATATCTTTTTGTTATTTGCTGATTTTTGTTTGTTCCCCTACTGTTTTAAAATCTGAACTCCAGCTGTCAAATAAGAGAAAGACTTTTATCTGATGTGCTCTTCATTGACACTTCAATGCAGAAGTAACAGAAACAATATGAAGGCTAAGATGTTAATACCATATTGAAAAAATGTTTACATGTTTATTTCTAAAAAAAAGTCGTGCTCTTCATTTTTCTCTGTAATTGTATTGGTAATGCAGTTTATTTTGAGGGTGTAGTTCTGGCACTGTGCTCATGCTCTACTAATGTCAGTGATGTAACTGTGAAATGACCCTGTCCCTTATAGTACCATGTTTTGCTTTGTGTTGTCTAACAGTGCGCTTTCATTATTTTCTTCAAAGAAACCATGTGGTAACTGAGCTCACTGATTAAATACTTTTAAAAGTATTTAAAATTGATCAAGCTGATATTCCGATAAAACATGACACAATAGAATTGAATCTGAAGAATTTTGGCTCCATGCCTTTGCTGGGATAAAGAATGGCTGGTGACTGCTCAAGTGAATAGGCAAAGCTGAGGTTTGAAGGGTTACATTCAGTCCCACATTTATAGTATCACATGATATTACATTGTTCTGTAATATTGTACTGTTTAACATTTTCATTAGTGACCTGCATGATGGGGCAGAGTGCACCCTCAGCCAGTTTGCTGATCACACCAAACTGGGAGGAGGGGCTGGTACACCAGAGGGTCATGCTGCCATCCAGAGGGACGTGGACAGGCTGGAGAAATGAGCCGACAAGAACCTCATGCGGTTCAACAAGCAGAAGTGCACCTGGGGGGAGGAACAACCCCAGGCATCAGTACAGGCTTAGGGCTGTCCAGCAGCTTGGAAGAAAAAGGTTTGGGTTCAAGTTGAACATGAGGCAGCAACGTGCCCTTTCAGCAAAGGCCAATAATGGCCTGGACTGCATTAGGAGGAGTGTTGCCAGCAGGTCAGGGGAGGTGATCCTTCCCTACTCAGCACTGGTGAGGCCGCACTTGGAGTGCTGTGTTCAGTTCCGAGCTCCCCAGTACAAGAGAGACATGGACATACTGGAGAGAGTCCAGCAAAGGGCCACCAAGATGATGAAGGGACTGGAGCATCTCCCACACGAGGAAAGGCTGAGGGAGCTGGGACTGTTCAGCCTGGAGAGGAGAAGACACGGTGGGAAACTCATCGATGTATATAAATACCTGCAGGGAGGGTGCACAGAGGACAGAGCCAGGCTCTTTTCAGTGATGCCCAGTGACAGGACCACAGGCAATGGGCATACACTGAAACACAGGAGGTTCCTCCTGAACATCAGGAAACACTTTTTCACTGTGAGGGTGACCAAGACCTGCACAGGTTGCCCAAGGAGTTTGTGGGGTCTCCATTCTTGGAAATACCCCTTCTGCGATTCTGTGATATATTGCACTAAGACAGGATGCAAAGATGATATTGAAGAGCTGCTACTGAATATCGTGAAGTGTTTTAATACCTTTTATATGATTAAAGTGTCCTATGTTAATTTCATTGGATACTTTTTTATCTCACCTGAAAAATGGTGTAGATACTGACTCCATGTATCCACATGACATCTGGCTCTTTGATTTGGTATAGGTCTGCAAAACAGTACAGTTTGATAAGAATGTACAAGTCTCTTTTTGCTTCACCAATGAGAAATTAACTGTTCATCTGCAGTTGGTCATGTTTGAATTTAAGGCCAAAGTGCCACATTTTAGAGGAAATTTTGTGCTCCGGGGGAAAAAGAGGAAATTTGAAAGGCCAGGATTGTGAAGAGATCTAAGGAAGAAAAAATCAACCAAGCAGCAAAGTTTAGTATTTAACCGTATGTTATGGAGATCTTCAGTAGATTACTCTTCTTGAATCTAGCCAGAATATCATCTGACACAAGGTTAACAACGGTGTGTGAAAGACCTGGTGGATCAGTTTAGTTCATAATTGATATTATTTCACTCAATCCTTGCAATCAGGAGCAACAGGCATTCTCATTTCCTGACATAGTAAGATGGTGGACTAAAAAGCAATGCAGACAAATTGAGAAAGTCGCTTCAGGTCAGTGCCGTGACACTCCATCAGCAGTACAGAGGGACACGTAACCATGTGCCTTTTGCTTTTGTCTTGTCTTTTGTAATGGATCCTGACTGTCTCACTGCCCTCTTCTCTTACCCCACTATGTATCATGAAATGTTGTATTATCCCAATAAAGGCATTGTTCCCAAACTTTAAACAGAGAATACATACTATTGTATGTTTTTCTTTCACTTTTACTGCAATATTTGTTTTTTAAATAAGTGCTTTCCATCACTGTTCAGATTCTGCTGCTTGATCCTATGGTGAAGTCATAATCCTGAATTTACATCATCACAGTCTGTTGCCCTGGAAATGGCTAATGGTGAAGTTCAGACTTTGTACTCCCACACAACAGCAATTTAAAGATAGATTATATAGATTAAAATCTCATTTTGTGTGTTTAACAACCATGGTTTCTCTCTTAAACTTCTTTACAATGACCAAGAAAAATAGCGTGAAGTCATAGATTTATAAGGAATATTCAGACTTCAGACTGATCACAGTTTTAAAATTATCATTTACTTACTTTAGATCCCAAGTTAAAAGTGAGTAGCAATTTTTCTAAGGTCAGCTTGAAAATAGTAACAGTATAGTTACTTTTTTCTGAGAGTCAAGTTCTTTCCAGGACTGCTCTAAAATTCTGGATAATATTTTTCAAAGTTGCTCAGCAAAATGGTATTTGAAAAAAAAAAAATCCATCTATTTTGATTTGAAACATTCTGCACCTATGAAAACAAAGTGTGAAAAAAGAAATAGTAAAGAATATCTTAATATTTTTATTTTTAAACAAACTAACTGAACTCTTAGCTTTTCCATCTGATATTTCTCCTTACAGGTTGTAACCGTGTAAGGCAACACCTCGCAAGAACATGTTTTTTGCAAAATACACCACAGTTCATACTGATTAAGTACAGACTGATCTGTCACAGATGAACTCGTCACATTCCCCATTTAATCTGGATTTAAATATGTGGCTGGGAGAAAAGTACTGGGTGATTTTGCCTACAGTACTTTCATTATGGCAACACTCTTATCTGGCAGCTTGCTTCAGCATCATCTGAACTCAATGGGGCTTTCAATCAAGCCCTTAGTCTCATCTCCAGCAAAACAACTCGAGGTCTCTCTTTCCAGCTGCCTGAGAGTGACAGGTGCTCAGCTGCAAGCTGCTCAGCTCAAATTCACCCCATGTAAAATGGAAGTCATGCAACCTGATAGGCAGAGTGATGTATATCTGCCCAACTAATGAAGGGCTCATTATTCTTGTCTCAGAGTGGTTTGCAGACCCAGGATTTTACTGGAATAATAACTATAGCTTGAATTTGAAGGTAACCATGGTGACTTTAAATACTTCACTCTGTTTATGAGCCAAGAGACTGCCTTATCCAGAAATGGTCACCTTAGTGCACTTCTGCAGCTCTGTCTCATTGGACTGTGATGTATTTTGCTGTTAATTAGGTTTGAAAAGAACTGAAGGCTTCAAATAGTGTTTACCACAGCAGCTCACCTCTTGCCTGGAGTGGACTTCTGTGTTTCTCTACTTCTTAGATACAGTGGCCTGTATTTCTTCCTCCATGTTATAATTCACAAGTCTGAATTTCTGCAATATCTAAATTTCTTCAAGTTTTGATTCCTTCAGAAACTTTTCCTTACCTATGTGTTTCTTGCCTGCAGGATGATGATCGAGATGTGTTTGCACTTGTCTCCTAGAAGAGAAATATTCACAAGCAGACTGTGTGTATGTTCATAGCAGAATGATCATGCCATGCAAGCTGCTTTACTTCATATCTGGTTGTCACCTTCATAATATGTCCGTCAGGGCATAGTGTGAGGCACCTCTAATTAAATCTTACCTGCCTGGCAGGGAGAGGGGATCTGTTTGCTGGTAGATTCTCTCAAAGCTGTAAAATTGGTGTGAACTCTGTGTTTATTTTTATTTCAGATCATATAATTGCAAAATAATTCAGGCTGGAAGGGACCTCAGGAGGTCTCTAGTCCATCCCCCTGCTCAAAGCAGGGTCAGTGACTGAGGTCAGACAGGGCCTTCTCCGGGCCGGGCTTGAAACCCTCCAAGGACAGATGGGCAAGCTCCAGGCGGGCTCTGCCACTGCTTGACTGTCCTCATGGGGGAAGAAGTTTTTTCTTAAATCCAGCCTGGGCCACTCATTTCAACTCATGCCCCTTGTCTCTCATCCTCTTCCTATGCAGCACTGGGAAGGAGCTGGCTGCATCTTCTTATTTGGTTGTTTACTCAGCCCTAAGACACCATACACATTTTACAACGGGCAAAGGAAACCAACAGTGTCAGAATCACAATTCCAGTGTGGCAGCAGCAGAACTCACATTTCTATCAGCTGATAAATGAAAAAATATTTTTTCAAGCAATATTGCAGCATGTGCCATAAATTTTACTACTGAGCTCATAATAACTCTTGTTATCTGAAGGCTATGTTGTCTGCAAGCTTCTGAAGCATTTTTAGTCAATTTGAGGACTTTCAGTTATTTGTATTGTTCCAAGGTTGCGGAGTTCAACAACAAACCCATCACACAGCAGAAGAGACAGACACTAGTTTTAACGGCAGAAGAGATAACTGATCTTCCTGGAGCTTCTCTAGATAAAAAATAAAAATTTGAATCGTGCTAGAACCATCGTTAACCACAACAGATACCATGAGCCACCTCTAAGCAGGTGGAAGAGAAAGACGATTTTCAGAGTTGCTTCTACAGATTAAATGTGTTTTTGGAAAAGCTCACTGTTGTGACTCCAAAGAGTAAGTAGATACTAATGGCACTGCTGACCTTCAGAATGAGCCAAGACTGGAGATTAAGGTTGCAGAGACAGAGAGCAGGAGACAGGAGGCCATTTGAGTCAAAGGACAGCATTTTCACCCCAGTGGAGAAGTGCTGCTCGCAGGTGGTCTGGTCGGGCACTCAATGGGGTGGCAAACAGCAAGCTGGAGAAGATGCAGCCAGAGATGTTCCAGGAACAAACGCAAGTTTCTGGAGCAACCTCTTCCACAGAAGTGGTGGGAGTAAAGGGCATCACCAACAGTTAATACAGGATTTGATACATTTCTGAAAGAGAGATTATGTGTTGTGACACCTGTCACAGAGAATGGCTAGACTCAATAAGCCTGGAGGTTCGTTTCTCTGCCATTTTCCTCTGCGCCTTCTCCCAATTTGTCTCTTCCTTCCTTGTCTTAAACTGTTTCAGAAACTGGAACACTGATTTTTTTCTCTATTTCTTATTATCAGCTGACAGAGATATTAAAGGGTGGGACAGAAAAGCACGAAAGAGTGGGAAAGCATCCTGTAGAAAGCGGGAAGGATGCCACAGCTGGTGAGTATTATTTCTGAGGCATCTGCTATTACATGGCCTGCCTTGCTTCTGGAACTGAAAGAGAAGTTTTCACAATGTATCAGTCTCTCCACTACTCTCTTTCTCATTTGTCCTTTCCAGAATGCCAAAAGAAAGAGGGTCAGGGTTGGACTCAAATGGCCAAGAGGTGGTGGTGAACAGAGGGTTGAATACATTTCCAGCTATGCACTGGAGTAAAGGGCAAAAATCACACATTGAATAGCCTTTTTCCAGAAAAGTCAATGAAAAGATATCTAAAGCATTCTATGTAAAACAAGGCACATGAGTTTTTAGGAAGCATACAAGGTCTCTACCATAATCATTGATTTACATGAAGCCACCTGTATATTTGGAAGTGTATATTATACTTGTGTTTCCCTGAAGTAAATTACTGTTTCTTTTCCTCTCCTCTGAGAACCGATCAGTGCTAAATGAAACAACCCAGAAAAACTTGTCTTAAGAGTTTATTGCATACCATTTCTGGCAGTACTATTGGTGCTGGGATAAACCAGCTGGTACTGTAGGAATACACAGGAACCACGGCTCCTTCCTCAGGTGTACACTTAAAAGTACTCAGTAAAACAGCGGACCTCTTCAGTTAGTGAATCATTTACGTTTCACCTTGGACCTAGTCTGAAACTCATTTAAACTGACCGAATTCTTGTTGACTTCAATAACTTGGGATGAGACTTTCAGCAATCATTACATTTTACATACCTGAGAGAGCTCTTCTTTTCTCTTACAGAACTGCGAGCAAAATAAACTGATCTCCAAAATAGGTTATCCAAGCAGATGCAAAACCTACCTGAAAATAGCATAGGCTGGGGAAAACAATGATTCCTTTACCAATAGTGTTTTTTAAAAAAGACTTTGTAGGACCTTTGTAGAAATTATGTAGAAACTTTTGTAGTTGTATTATGAAAGGCTGATCAAAATGCATTGCTTCTATTTCCACTTCTGTTGACAAAAGATTCAAATCAGTTTAGAAAGTTTAGGCTGTAATAAATTAGAATATGAATCTTAGAAGCCAAAGAAAAATAGTATTTAAAATACTATAAATTCTAGTGAAGGTAAGTCAAAGTCACTGACAAACCAGAAGTACTTTGGTAAATGCTCATATACTGAGAAATATTCATATAAATATATTCACCAACCAAGTGTACCTAAAATACTACTACTGTGCCAAAAATTGTTCGAATTTAGTAACATGTCGAAATCAGGGGCATGCATAGGGACCTAGCAATTTTTATTATGAGTTTGGAAAATTCTAAGCACAGGTCAAAACCGAGGCCTTTACATAGACGCTGTTTCTCATTTTGCACAAAATCAGCTTGTGAACAGCTTTGAAAATCAGAGAGTCTCAAGGGCTTTGAAAATAAGGTTTTGATATATACTGTAAATACATAATCTGGAAGTGTGTGTTGTATGTCCCCTCTTGTCCTCCCCCCAGTGTTTACGATTTGTAACAATGGAGCTAATCCTTGAACAGTGGCATTTATTGGAAATAATGGTGGTAGATATTGCAGTGTTTAATAAGCTTGCTCTTGCAGAGTGGATGGATACATCCTCAGTAACAGCAAAATGCCCACGTACATTATGAAGTTACTAACCAGGGTATTTATAGTTCAGTAGGAACACTGACAATATTTAACATACTCCTGAGGAAAATGTCCTTAACTTCCAAGTTTGCCCAACCCTGTAGTAGTGTATCTGAGCAGGAGTGACAAGTTTCAGTTCTCTCTGTACGTATCCAGTTCCGAGGCACGGGCCACATCAGCAAGTTGTTTTAGCCACGTAACTACATTGGCAAGGAGCCAGGAAAGCATACATACCTCATCAACTGTGCCATGGCCACAGAAAGGTTTTTACAGACGCAGTTATCCTGTCCCAAAAGTTTTTTTCAGTGATACAAGTTGTACTCCTTAGGGACCTGTTTTAGGGTATACTGGGAAGAAAACCCTGCCTTTGCTACGATCAGCCATAGCAATTTCCACACATCTCACTCTACCTACGAGCCTTCTTAAATGTACACCAATAATAGCAAACTTTTGATGCCAGTCAAAAGCTAACATGAGAAATGGGTGGGAAGAGTAGTCTCTAATAGTAGGCATTTCATACCAGTTAGCATCCAAACATTAATAAAACTAGATTTGTGGTTGGGAAGACATTGGTATTTTATCCATATGTACTAACACGCATCTTCACTACTTAAGCTAATTTTTAATCCTTTAGTTCTAAAGTATTTGCAAATATTATCATGACTGAGTGGTCTAGGCCAATCTATGTAACTGTCAGTCTGTTCCCTGGAATTTTCAGGGGACTTATAACCCCTATGATTCCCCTTTTGAAGTGAAACTTCCAGAAACAGTCAGCTTATTCACCTCCCTTTGAAGTAAACAGGCAGCACTGTGGTCAAGCATACACCTCAGTTAGAGGAGTTTAAGGCATCTGGGCTTCTATGTGTATTTTTGCTCCTGAAATCTGGGAGCCCACATCTGCCCATCTCTGAAACAGAGAAAAGTTCCACCCTATAGATGAAAAATTTGGGACTGAGACTAAATGTGGTGATTTAATATTTGTTTCAACTTGTTCTATTAGAAAAATATTGTCCCTGTGTCTTACAGGCTTGTGTACATTAACATGTGCATTAAAATATACAGCTTAGTTACGTCTAACAGTCTGATATAAAAATTATGCAAAAGGGATAAAGAGAAAAGGAACTCATAAGCATGCCATAATATCATCTGAAATGCCGCTTCCTTGCTTTATTACCTCCAAGCATAATTATGTTGCAATATTTTTCTCTTCAGTGAAGCATATTTCAGGAATTTCAGATGGAAATAAAAACAATTTGCGTAGGAAACATGCCATGTGCACATCGTGCTTGGCTTCCCTTACAACTACGAAGGGTTTATACTGGACCCCATGCCACCAGGCGTGGAGCGAGGTGGGGGGTGTGAGCCATGGAGGGGCTGCAGCGGTGTGTGTCCCTGGCACCACCGCGACAGGGGCGGCTGGGGAGGGGGAGCCGGCGGGATGTGCTGCTGCTTCAGGGCGCCTTTCCCTGCCCCTTGGCAGCCCGCAAACGGATCGCCGTAGCTTAACTTCTTCCATGAGCAATGAGAGGTGTTTTTGTCTTCATGTTATGCAATAGAGCGAAAAGGGGAAAGATTTTTCACTTGAATCTTTGTTACAGTGAGAAAAATCTCGTGGTTTCTCTTGGAGCCTGCCCCAGCAATTCCTTGGCACTGCTGTTTCAGTCAAAAATGGTGTGAAAACTGGAAAGGGCTTTATGGGCCCCTCTAACAGTGAAAAACTACCACCTGTTAAGTTAAAACTTCATCATAAACTTCAAATGTTAAAGTAAAAGCAGCATATGATACAAGGTTATGCTTTACACCAAACAGAAACGGAAATACTGCAAACTTAGTCGACATCTTTGCATTCAGGAGCAGTTTTGAGGCTGTTATTTCAGAAGTCAGGTTTTTCACCTTCATTGTGAAATAGCAAGGTCTAGTCCTCAACCAACTGCATCACTTTCTATTTATGGCTCTTCTGCTAATAGTAAACACAGAGTCGCCATTTCTCATACTGTAAATTTACTCTGACATCGCCACTATATCGTGAATAAAGTACTAATCTCCCACTACCTCGTTTTCAGCTACAAGACTTTATTTGTTCATCACTATGGCAACTGCTGTCCCAGCCCAGCTTAATAGGGTGCTTGTCTAGACAGCATTAAACATATCTGCGCTTACATGTGTCTGGTTTTAACAGCCAGGTGTGCAGAAGGTGCGGTAGAAAGAAGAGAGGGAACAGAAAAGGAATGAGTAAAAGAAGAGCAAACGCATTTCAGAAGCCACCACACTTTACATGAGACTTGTTAATTCTGCAACGCCTTTCCTGGGATGCAGTGGTAAAATGTGTTCCTCACTCAGGACACACAGATTTATAGATGCACATGAAATAATGCTAAACCAATTTCTAATTGACCTGAGTAAGGGACACCACCATCTGTGGGCTCCTCCGGGAGCAGTGGTGTCTCTCTGGGGCAGAAGCCCGTCTCACAGTTCCTGTGGAGGAGCACGATGTGTCTGGGATTCATCCAGGTCAGCCCCTAGCAAAGGCCTGAGGAAGGTCTCAGTCCTGATTCAAATCTGCTGGTTGGATCTTGGGGAAACCAGAATGAAGCACCCCAGCACTGCCCACCTCCCCATCATGGGACGCTCCTGTGGAAGGGGACAGTGTCCTCACAGGCAGCGGAGCAACTGAGCCTGCACAGACTGAGAGCGCCGCACAACTTCAGCTGGGTGCAGTCCACGCAAGCAGAGTTTATTCACCGAAATATGGCACTTAAGTCACCCTGAGGCTTCTGCGAATATGTGCCCATCTCAGCAAGTACTTTCTATGCAACAAAAGAAACCCCATATTTTCAGCATTCAATTCACAGTGAAAGAGGGCACAGCCTGACGGTGAGTTAGGATATGGGAGACACAGACTTGATTTTCTGGTCTTCCCCCTCACAGAAAATGTCTCAAACAGCATGCTACAGCATGCTTGGGGATGCTGAACTGTCAGTGTGTATTTTTTTGGAACTGTCCTTTCTTCAGTAAGTAAACACAGACTAGAGCAGGTCCAGCTGACATCCAGACATTGACCAACCTAAGCCTTCCCCCAACCAACATCTAAGCAGGCGTCCTTCCACCTCTCCTGTTCCCACTGTGCATGGCACAAGCAAATCCTGTATAACGCTTATTTCCAACCTAAACTAAGCAAACATATTAGGGGGCAAGAACAGCGAGAAGGCAGGGGAGAAGAGCAATAAAAAATAAGTGGGAGGAGTCAGTTATTAATTTTTGCTGAACAAAAAAGCACCTAATTATTCATACTGCTTAGCTAATGACCCTCATACTCCTAGGTGGACAAGATAGAATTTTGTTGCTCACATATGATAGATAAATACCATGCATGGATTCCTATGATGAATACAAAAAAGCATGAGAGGTGTATGGCACCAGGAGCTGTGTGTAACACTTAGTATCACCCTTGGACATACTCTGTGAAGCAAAGCACAGTTTCCAGGCAGAGGTGTCTGCGGGACTAAACACATGGATTTTTAATCATTATCTGTTAACTAGGGATATTTTTAATATTTAACCCCTAATTGTGGCCTTATTGTAAGTTAAAGGTAGCAATCAAACCAGGCCAACGTATAAACTGTATTGCAACCACAATTAATAAGTATACCAACGGATAAAAAGTGCTATCACTGATAGTTAAGTTTTCTTTTTTTTTTTTTTACTAAGGGAAAAATTTTTGTGGCATATATGGCAGGCATCGACCATCCGGCTGGCACTAGGCAACAGAGAAATACAGAGGTGTCGAGAGTCAGTTCAGGGACGATACCTGCTGTCAAAGAGGCTCATCACAGGAAAAGACAGAGATGAGTGTTGCAGCTACCTGTGATGCCAACACACTGCTTGTGTGTTATGGGGCTGACTGGTTGCCAGAACTGTTCCAAATGCAAGCATCTCCCTTTGAAGAGAAGACAGTTAAGTAGGGTTGGTAGAGATACATATTCAGCCCGTTCCCAATGCCACCTTGTCTAGACAGACTGTTATCAAATCCATGAGGAAATTCTCTCCTGGTGGAAACACTAGCCACTGGCTCCCACCACTGAGTCCTCCTTACCTGCCACACTGTCTGTACAGGACAAGGAGATGCAGCGTGCACTTTCTGAAGAACATTGGGTAGGTTGAGAGCAAAGACTGAAAGTGCCAATTTTTAACAAAAACAGCGTTAGGTGGTCATGTGTCCAGTTAGCTGCCTAGGTACACCGCATCATACCCATTTGCCCCTTTCACAGCTATCCCAAACTCACGCTCACAAGGTCGTACCATGTGTTTGTATGTTGTATGCCAGCATCCCACCCTAACTTCTGCAGAGTTATGCTATACCCTTCCACGTGCTTGGCTCAGCATCATTCACGTTGAAGCATTTTATCATTCCAAAAAGGGTTATTCTTGTAACATGTTCATTCTTTCCATAAATACGAGGAAATGGTAGGTTTCAAAACTATTGAAACTTGGCTTTGAATTCAAAAGTATCGCTACAGTCTCTCTTGCTAAATCTGCTGTCTTGAAAAACAAGTCCTTTTCACTTGAAGTCACTACGCTACAGTGGGTAACATGGCATGATTTTTACTGATGTGTATAATTGCATTATATTGACCTTTCCTACCCGAAAGATCCCTGTTATTTTTACATCGCAACAGCACTATGCCAGCCTAGGTGTCACTGTGGGGCGGGCATTGACCATCTGTTTATCTTACAATACTAATAAATCTAATGGCTTGGTGTTAGCAAAATGTCTTATCTACTTAACGCTGTACCAAAGCCTTAAAATAAGAGTGTCCACCTGGTATAAGTCACTCTAATGCAGCCAAATTAATTACCTGTAGCTGTTTGAAAATGCTTGAATTCTCTGGGACCCAATGTTATTTTGCTTAGGGGTTGCAATTAAGCCAATGACAAGCTTAATGAGAGCAGTAGCATATACGGGGGTACTGTTGCTAGGCATCTGTGTGCAGGGTCCTATCAACTTAGTCCCAGCAGCTACTACAGAGAACTGGCACGATACCTTCTGCTTAAGCCTTCTTGAGTTTCCTTTGTTTAAACACTCTTGGGAGAACAAAATAGCTTCCTGAGATGTCAAGTGCCTAAGCTGAAGCATTACTTGTAAGAGCTTAATATTCCCCGTCAGGAAGCCAGACTGTCGATGAATGCCAATAATTAATATAATGTAGAAGGGATTGTATATGAGTAAGGATTTAATCTCAGTGTTAGTATTGCCCCTAGGAAAATTACCATCTGTGTTTAATAAAGGATGCGACTCACTAATGGAATATGATTTTTGTGTGAATGAAGCCGCATTGTTTAGTGCTCAGCAGCACTTCCATTTCTGAGGCAAACTGAACTACCAGGGTGCTTCCCACTCTTTGGCAAAAAGAAGACGAAGAGGCATAGTTCAAGTACTGGAAGAATGACGTCTATTATACATGCAAATGCTCCAGAAAGTTTATTATTTTTGTAGCCAGAAATGATGTCCAGATGTCCAAAGGTGACTTTTGGCCTACTGTCAGCTACTCCTTTCATGGGGCTGCCAGACAAGCAGGAGAGCTGCCTGTAGGTGGTGGTGCCTACGCTCTGGTACCAATGCCTCTACGCTCAGCAAGTACTGGATTCATACTGGATTCATACTAGATTTAAGCATTTGCATTAGAGTATGAGGGGCACGTAATGCTGAACTGGACTGATAAAGGAGTGTTAGATAGTGTTTGGATTTAATAGCAATTAGTACATTTCTTTTCGTTTTGTATAATGTAAAAAAGTGGATTTAAATAGCTCCTGTTCTTCATGAGTCATAATACAGCCACCACTGTACTATACATTTGATTGCGTAGTAAGGTAAATGTAATTGCAATCACTGCACTCTTTAAAAAGGACATGACATTTGCTGAAAAGATATAAGCAGGCAAATAATTTACAGATTATAACAGGAAAAAAAAACTCTTATTAATAATTTCTTCTTAAAAATCATGGAAATCAAACACGCTTCAAAGTTCTACAGCAAAACAGAACTTTTTTCCTCAATTCACTGTTGTAATTGCCAAAAAAGTAAATGTTCTCAAAACTTTACAACTTACCAGGCAACATTACAAAAAAAAAAAAAAAAAACAAAACCCCAAAAAAAAGAAAAAACAAAAAACCACCAACAAATCCAAAACAAAACAGGAAGCACCCTGCTTTAACTTTTCTGTCTATAAAAATGCGATGATTTCTATTTTCGCAGTTTTCTATTTTTCCATTTCATGGTCCTCACTTAAGTTTTGTAACATTTGCAAAGAATTTTCAAGCTAGCATCTGATCTGGCTTTGTAGCTTTTCTGGTATACTGTTGTACATTTGCTATTTTTATTCTTCTTGGTGCACTTACTACTGCTTTCATCTTGCTAAACACTATCTAGAAAGAATCACTAAAACGGCAGCTAGGCTAAGTGGCCTAATGGAAGAAAGCAGGGAGTTCTGCATGCCTTGAAAATTTCTCTGGTGTGTATTTTTATCACGTAAATATTGATAAAGTTGTCCTGATAAAAGTCACGGGGCGGCACCACTTTTTACGAGCGTAATGGGAGTTTATTTCAGTGGGACAAGGATTTGGCCCATCTCTATGTTTTTACTAATAACCTTGAGCATATGCACAAAGCATTTAAAGCAGTTTTTGGAGACTAACATCTTATTTTTGTAAACTTTTTACAGTTGCTCATCAATGCCTCTGTAGTGCTTAACTTGAAAAAACAATTCTCAGTTGGAAAGTCGGTCATGCAAACTGTAAAAACATAAAATGCCATGCATTTGCCAGCTGAAGTAGTAAAACAGTGTTTGGTATAGATGCCTCTTAGTATAGATGCTTCCTAGTATAAATGCTTCCTAATTATAACTAGGAAGTAACAGAAATATTACCTATTTCTGCTCTAACATAGAGCACTGCAGATCTTCCACAGTGGAGATCTTGGGGTCAGACTCTTGTTGCAGCTGTAGCCTCACAAACCCTGGGAAAGAGAGGAAGTGATGTGCAAATGTAATTGGAAGCAGAAACCAGGTTTTGCTCATTATTTAGCTACAGCTGTCACTGTAATATGTTATGGATTTGCATGGCAAACTTTATCTTACACATAGGAAGCAACACAGCGACTATAGCTGTCTATACCAAGTCTGAGGGCTGCCAGGGGCTGTGACAAACACACTTCCAGGCTGTGCTACAGCGCAGTAGATGTTGCACACCAGAATTGGAATGCACGGCGTTCTTACCTGGAAGTCAAATTCTGATTCCTCCTTAATTGTGTTAAATAAAATACGTGAAACACACATACAGAAGAAAACGGCCACATAAGTCATCTGCAGTCTTCAACCTCCAGGGACAACGTTGTCTGTGGGAAAGCTAAAATAGGCCTTCCCATCCTGCTATCTCCTCATGATTCTACTGCAATTTCCTCTGGAGAAGAAGGTGCTGAAGTTTAAATATTCTTCCAGAAGCAAAACCCATAGGCTGAACTACCCTCCTGGCATGTTGCTTGCCAGGGTAGACTGAGCACACAGGGTAGAATCTGGCTTTTATACTTCTATTTCAGTTTCAGCAGCAACATTAATAAAGCATGGCAGCTTGCCCTCATTCAATTCAGTGGCAGCCTTACTATACAATGTACTTTGATGTACAGTACTCTTTATTTGCTATCAGATTGGGAGACAAAATCATATCGCAACACAGAATCTGATAATTTATCTCACTCTTGACTTAGGAGCATGAAGGTTACAGCTAAAATGTGGAATTTGGTTATGCCATACTGGACTTTTTACAGGAAAATCTTTTTTTTTCTTAAATTGGTATTTGAACCCTGGTATGATATGTGTGTCTCTGTAACTGTGAGGATTTGCCTCTGTGGCATTAGTAGCAGTTTGGCCTTTCAGCATAGTATTTACAGAAAGAAGGGGAAAATGCCAAAGGGAGGCAACACTCAACCCTGAGTATAGATGGAATAAAATATTGAGTGATGGCTGCTGGATCTGACTTGCTTTCAGAAATGGAATCATACGCATTCCCAGTTTCTCCTGGGTCAGTGCTGTTATGGTGTAGCATTTTATTTTCAGTGTTCACTGCGAAATTGAAGACATTCCCTGAGAAAGATGCCCTGGTTCACTGAGCTAATTTTCCTTGAGGGAAAACTAAGTATCCTTAAAAACAGAAATGATGAAAATATGTTCCTGAGGAGTAAGATCTAATCAGTACAGTTATTGCAGACCATCAAGTAATTAACCCCAAACTGGCTTTACTTCTAGTATAGAAATATCTTATTATTTAGCCTTTCTGTCCATGAAGGGAGTTAAGTATCTTTGTCAAATTAAATCTGAACCTCCTTAACTACCACAGAACACTGTCTGTCAAAATTCAGACAGACTTATCATTTCAAGAACATCTAAAACCATTGTAATGGGAAGAAATTAAGATAACAGAGACCTTCTTTCTCTACTGTATTAGCAGAACCAGCCAGAGACGCAACCAACAGGATCTCAGTGTTCCCACAAGGACTAACACCAACAAAATGAAAACACCTTCAGATTTGCATGAAAAAAAATAGTGCAAAGTGAGTGCCTTGCCCAAGTATGATGCAGAGAGTTCTAAGAATTAAAATACACTTTTCCTTATTAAGCTGCCCTGAGGGCAAGAGAGTGTGGTTTTTCCATTAGCTTCATCCACATGCTCTTGTCACCAAATCACATAATGGTTTGGGTTGGAAGAGATCTCTAAAGATCATCTAGTCCAACCCCCCTGCCATGACCAGGGACATTCTTCACTAGACCAGGCTGCTCAAAGCCCCATCCAGCCTGGCCTTGAACACTTCCAGGGATGGGGCATCCACAACTTCTCTGGGCAACCTGTTCCAGTGTCTCACCACCCTCACGGTAAAGAATTTCTTCCTAATATCTAATCTAAGTCTACCTTCTCTCAGTTTAAAACCATCACTCCTTGTCCTGTCACTACGGGCCCTAGTAAAACATTTCTTTGCACCTTCCTTATAAGCCCCCTTTAAGTATTCAAAGGGCACAATAATAACTTCCCAGAGCCTTCTCTTCCCCAGGCTGAACAACCCCCAACTCTCTCAGCCTGTCTTCATAGCAGTGGCGGTCCAGCCCTTCATCATCTTTGTGGCCTTCTCTGGCCTCACTCCAACGGGTTCATGTCCTTCTTGTGCTGGGGACCCCAGAGCTGAATGCAGTACTCCAGGTAGGGGCTCACAGGAGTGGAGCAGAGGGGGAGAAATGCTACTAAGAGAAATGCTGTTCCATGGCATACCACCACCCTGCACTCCTAATAACACCATTTTGTCAGCATTCAGACCTGATTGCATACTTTTGTGTATTAGTGAAAACCACTGGTATGAAGGTTGCAGTTAATCACATGGTGAATCCTGAACATGTGAGTATAGGGAGTGGGGGAGAACAGACGAGCTGGGAAAGGAGGGTCTCCATGCAAGCCTGGGCAGGCAGCATCTCGCTCTCCCAGCCCATTGTCCCTCTGCTGCAAAAGGCTTCTGTGTATTTGATTTCCAGAAAGGGCATATGCCAAATTTCACTGAAACAATGGATGAAATGAATACAACACAACAATGCAAGCTGACACGTATTTGCACCTTATTTGCTCATGCAAAAGAAACAACTGGATTCGCAACTCAAGTCATGCAAAGGGTCAAAGAGCTAGGCTACCATAAGCAAGCAGCCATGTGGGCAGCTGAGATGGAGACCTCCGTCTCTGCCCTGGAAGCAGCAGTCTCTTTCTCCTCCCCAGCAAGAAATGCTAGTCCTGAAACTCCACAGACAGATTTGCACAGCCTGAGGGAACTGTGCCTATAGATGAGGTCCTGCATGCCTTTTTCAAAAGAGCAATTGCAGGGCTTCACGCAGCCAAAATTGCTATTCGAACAGTTTTGCTCACCTGAAACCTTGGATGAGTGTTAATTCACTCGTTGGAAGTCTGCCCTCTGACGTCTACAGACAGAGGATCAGATTGTGGCATCTAGATCTTCGTGTCCTTTGGCAGAGTAGGGTGGCTGACAGGGAGTTAATAGCAGCGCGTTCAGTCTCTTTCTAGTCGAGGGCCCAAATGTGGGTTAGACAACAGGAGGCAGCTACCAGTTACTGCACTGGGAAATAAATCTCACTTTGTCTGCTCCCCTCGCCTTCCTTCCTCTTCTGGTTCAGGAGGGAAAAATCATACTGGATCTATGACCTCTGGGCCTGCTGGGACTTTTTCCAACAGAGAAATGTATCCAGGTAGAGAGTCCCCATCTTTACTGAGATAATTCCATGTCTAAGAAAATATACAAAGATGACTTCCACCCAGTCAGAAGACTTCTAGGTGTCTTCAGGGACATTTTGCTGACATCCGATACTGTGAAACCACCAGCAAATTTTGGGCAGTGGGTTTTAACTGGAAAATTCTATTCTAGTGATAGATGACAATGACAAGCCCTAAAACCAAACAACATGACACAGAGGAGAATGCTTTTCATCTGGTTAGACCTAGGCTAGACCCTTATGTAGGACCTGAGTGTGAGGCTCATATGTAGCACAATCAAGAGTTATGTCACACCAGCCTGTTCAAATCTTCTCTGTGGTGTGGAGACTATTTCTTTGAACAAGGGTTAAATAACATAGTTTTGCCATTGAATTTGCCTTCCAGCAGAAGATAAAAATACATCATTTACTATTCTGTATGCAGCAGTTGTGCTGGAGATTTGTCTCATTGTGTTTTACCAACACTTGCTGCAAATAAGAAGTTAGCAGAGTTGTTCCCTGTCACTGGGCTCCTTGCTCCTCACCTTATTTCGTTACTATACATGACTGTCCTGAAATAGCAGGAGATCACAAGAGGTCATCTAACTTTTGAAGACCGTTGTCCCAGAGATGTTGTCAAATACCTACTTATACATCTTACTGTACGTGGTACCATACAGTATGCTGTATAAGTAGCCAGACCAAGGACTGCAATGCGAATTATTTGCTTGAACTATTCTGCTGAGGTTGGTAGGTTGTTGTGGGTTTTTTTTCTCACAGTTCATAAAGAGTATCTAAGGAGAAAGGGAGCAGTGGTCTGTAAAATGTATTGCCAGTTCATGCTCTTATCTGCAATACTAAAATGGTACTGCCTGATCCAGTATTCAGTGGAAAACAATTTCTCTGCAAAGCGTTTTAGATTGCAGTGGGATTGCTGCCAGAGCAGAATGTCAGCTTAGGCAACAAAGCCTTGAATCCAGTGTGGCTATCATGAATCCTTGCTGGAGAATGCCCCATTAGGCTTTAAATTTTGAGGCATGGCAGAACTGCCAAGTCTTTCTTAGTCACCTTCAGTGAGATTCAATCATTCATTAGTTTGTATGTCGCACTTCTTTGATCATGCATCTCAATAAAAAATTTATGAGCAACTCCACACATCCATAGGAAAGTCCCTCACATTATCCTCATGAAGCTAATTTTATAACCCTGTGTAAAAGCAGCTGGCAATAAGATCTTCCATAAAGGAGTTGTGGATCATTTCATTATTACTGGAAATATAGTCAAGGGAAGAAGAACCCATCTGGAGTATATTTTTGCCAACCTTCCATCATATGGTGACACACAATTGCTGACATCTACATTCTTGCTTAAATTCTGATATTTCTTTCCTTCTTTCCATCCATTAAATTACATCCCAAGGAAGAAGTGATGTCTGAACTTCTGTGAAACAGTTATGTTTAACATCAGCTTGTGATTCCATAACAACTGGGGTTTTTCTCCCTTTGAATCTTAAGAAACAACGCAGCTTTCAGGAGCATGAGATTAGTGAGAAATGGTGAAGGTACAAATGCTTACCACTGGTTTTGCTAAACAAAAACCAGTCTTCACTTTCTCAGGCCAGGTCAGAAAACTAGACTTACCAGAAGGCATGCATTTTGAATAAAGCTTTTTATCAAAAGCTTGATCTAATGAAGTTATTGGTAGAGGGGACTTTGTGTCTTGGTTAGTTGGCAAACAGAGGTCAGAACCTGTTAGCTCTGCTGGTGGTTCAGATACAGCCTAGGTAATCAAAACGTGCCTATTGGTCAAGCAAAAGAAGTGACTGGAGCATGATGGTCTCAGTTTGGTTTAAATTTAGCAGAACTGGGGCCTAGCTAGCCTAAATATTTTTAAATAGGTAAATATAGTGAATATGAAACATACTGTCTTCTAGCTGTCCCCTCAGAAGGGGCAGTGTATCTCTCATTCCCCAGGCAGAAACACAAGTCAGCAGCTTCCACATCAACAGACTTCAGCTTTGATTTAGCAAAATCATTCCCAGGTGTGCAATTTTCATTATATGACTACTGATACTGTCAACAAGACTCTCGGTTACTGCCAAATCTTTGTTTAGCGTCAACCAGACTTGCGTGGTCCAAGGGGAGTCCAGGGTTCCTAAGGGAATCCTAGGTGTGACAGGATACAGCCTTAGGGAACAATTTTGATTCAGTTTTACAGGGAGAATAATTGCATTCAGGGAATTCAGATGCTGTTAGAAAGTCCTGTGTTGAGTCCTGCCCAAATGCAGACGTCCAAGAACACAGCAGCTGCAAATAATGAATCACAGTCATTTCCAGTGATACCCATACAGGTTTTTTGTTTGTTTTTTTTTTTTTTTCCCTCTCAGATTTGTTATGTGAAGCTCAGGATCAAAGTTGTGAAACTTAGAAAGAAAGTGGATTTGAGGAGAACGTGAAGAAAAAGCGCTTTCTAAAAGTCCAGCAACTCAAAAGCAATTATGCAAGATTACACTGCCATGTGAATCATTGCAGCTGTTTACTGGGAGTAAAGCAGATGTACAGAATGTGCAGGCGTCACTTTTCTGTGCTTTCACATCTGAGATAATCTTCACATTCCCAAATTAATACCTAGTGCTATCACTGTACTCTAGCATACTGATTCCCCAGACATGCTTAAGAGATGTGAAGTGTCAGATAAAGATAATATCTCAGTAAAAGTTAATGGTTCAAATAGGATCAAAGCTAGAAATTTCTCAAGAACCCTTCAGACAAAAAACATGAACACTAAGTGTATAGCTGTAACAAGGACTCCCTTAGTAAAGCTGCCCTACAGCCCAGTCAAAGGTCCCTTCAGTGTGTCCCAGGATATCCAGGTAAGAGTATGAAGAAAAAGGACGGTACATGTAAAAGCGGCACAGTGGGCTAACAGAGCACTCCCTAGTTCCACAAATTTTTGTGACTTTTCACCCTAAAGCTAAGGCTCTGTGATGCCAAGGAGGCAGAGTAAAGCAGTTCTGTAAATATTTTGCTCCTCTCATATCCTCACAGAACTATTATCAGCAGAACAAGCAGTAATAATTTTTAGCCTTACTCCACTCCTTTTCACCAGAGAAGATAGTGCAGGTAGCCTTGAAAGTATCTTGCAACAAGGAAAACCTACGATATGTCTGGAAATTATGCTTTCTGTCTTGCGTATGGACGTGAATCCCCCAAGGAGGCAGTTCCAAGCAGTGAGGGGATCCTTAACGTGATGAAACAGTGTATTGGCCTCCCTGCCTGCTTGTGGATTTTGTTGTGGCCATAACTTCATTAATGCCCACAGCTGAAGTATGCAATTGAAACAACTCTTGGTTATGCTCTGTTTTTCTTTGCTTTGGAAAATTTATATAAGCTTCTGCTATAACACCATTGATTGAAACAGAAATTAAGTTGTAGGGTGTAAAGCTTTTGCTTTTATGAAGCCTCATTCTATTGTCCATAAAATAAAGTACTCATCAAGACAAGTTTACATGCTATCTTAACTCCTCCATTGTGTATATCTATTATAAAAAGCCAAGCTTATCAGGAAAGAGCATCTTTTATTGGCTATCTGACATAGTGAAAAAAAGTCAGATAAGCTCACACAGTCCCTTCATCAAGACAAACAGAAGCACCAGGCTCCATGCCAAACAGATGTTGGAAATGATACATGCCTACATCGCTCTTCCTATTGCCACATGGTCAGTAATGTGTCTTGCACTGGATTGTAACTTGCTACAAACAAAAAGTGACTTTTTATCCTACAGTAACTTTTTGGTACAGAAGTGAAGTGCATTAAGCATTTTGTCTGTATTGTTGGTATCTGCTTCCAAATGTCAAATATCTATATCACAAGACCATATATCAGTCCATGGTTCAGTTTTTCAGTACACATACCAGAGAAAAGGAACTATTTAACTCAGAAAACAATGACCTCTTCAGACTAGCAAGACACTATCTATCCCAGTAGCCACAGAGAGGGGAAGATACTCATCACTTTGCAGGTTGGATATGAAAAATATCACACCATGATTTTTCTGTGAAAGGAAGAAAGAGCATTTCTCAAACGGGAATTAAAACTGTACATAAGTGTTTACTAGATTAAAATATCCTTAAACCCTGTATTAAAAAAAAAAAATTCATGAAAACACAGAGGTATATTTTAGGAAGGAAACTGTCTTCCAGCCCTTGTAATAGGCAGTACAAAACCAAGCAAGAGAAAAATCTCCTACTCAGTCCATCATTTCTAAACCAGTTTTTTAGTATGGATCACATATTCATGCATCTCAGCCCCACCAACAGATATAACAGATGAAGTGTCTATGCCCCCCCACCCCCCATCCTTACTGAGGAGGCAGGCAGGGAACATTGAGTGAGACATGAAAGAAAACGGGGAATGTTCTACCTAGCATAACCTTGCCCCCGACATGCAGAATCTCCTCTAGCTGGGGAGAGGCTTTGGGAGTGGTTCTTCACCACAAACCATCTGTAAGCAGCTGTTCTGTGCCTAAAGCAGGCGGCTGTTCCTCCAGCTCCTGTTGTAACTTGTGTGAGCTCTCCTGCAGAGCTCATTAAGGCACCTGGTTGAGGTGGTAAATTGAAAGAAACTTCCATCGTTTATTGGAAGCTGTAATTGTAAACCTGAAATTAAGGTCTTGGAGGGATTATAGAAAATCTTCCAGCTTGAAAAAATCTGTTAGTCCGTTAGGAAGGGCTGCAAAGATTGCTACTTCAGCTACTTTTCCTGTTTAACTCATAAACATTGCTTGTCAAATCCCAAACTCTTCACCCAGACAAACTCCTGCTAAGCAAATGGAATTTTGCGTGAGGAGGGACTGAATACAGTCTTCTGCATTTAACCCTGTGAGCCTGGCACTGAAGGACTCGTGATGGTCCTTCGTCTAGCACAGATAATGCTACCTATTCTCATTGAATCTGACAAAGTGGAAAGAGCCACAGAGGTTATACATTTTTACAGGTTGGTACATGAGCATTTGTTTTAGCCTGGGAATTCACTGCTCACCAAATATTTACAATATATACAGTACACTGGTCAAATTTGTGTTTGCCCTCCGGACACCCCTAATTTGTGCATTGTTATTTTCCATGATTTGTGTGCTAGGTAAGGATACAAATACAAATGCTTTTTTTGGTAACTGAAGACCTTTTTTCAATTTGTGATTCTCCTAAAAAGAGAACACTATTGACAGTAGCTTTGCTTTCCTTAACTGCCTTTTATGGATCCCTTAGAGGCATCCCTTAAAAGTTTCTGGATCAGAAAGCTGAAAACCATTGCTAACTTAAATTATTTCCTTTTAAGTTCTGAAGCTGTTGACACACGTAGTCCACATGCTAAGTCATTTTTTAAAATTTGACAACCAAAGGCAGGACTCTGATGTTCTTACTTGCTCTCTGACAGGAATCTTTTCCGTGGGTCTACTTCTGCAATGAAATGCTACAACATAAATAAGTGTATTATCATGGAACTTCAAATTACTGGTCTTCCTTATCAACACTGTGTGCACAAGACAAGTATCAGCTGTACTGTCTTGGAGCAGTGCAGGACCTTGAAAGTGTCCTGACCTGGATTCTACTGGTACTGGGTAAATTCCCATTATTATTCCTCACAAATGAATTACACAGATTGTGTTTACCCTCTGTCAGAGGCACAGCACTGTGTGTTATTCTTATGTCTAATGCCACCATTTGCTCAGGGCAGAACCAGACAAAAATAAATTGGCTGAGATTAACCTTCACAGGCCCATGTGAGTGCCAGAAGTAGTATATGCTGAAAGAAAGTATTTCTAAGACTTTTGGATGTAGAAAAATCAGCTAAAGTGCTCTGAGAGAACTCAGTTCCCATTTCACCCATATAAGAGGTGTCTTGGTCAGATTCCAATTCAGGTAACTGCATGAAGTCCAATTCTTGCTTAAGACATGAACAAGCAGATACTACTTGTATCATCTAATATCATTGCAATGGGCATAATGTAAAATTCTGAAAAGAGTGACCTCTCTGATACCTGAAACCCTGCATTTGAATCATGACCATGAGATCAACTTACCTTTTCTGTGCATTTTGAAGACTAATTTCTGCACTGATCTAGTGCTATTGAGGACAGCAGTAGAGCTGCTATGTGTCAGTTGAAACATAGTCACACCATTCTCTTTCAGTGGCACCTAAAAAGAAGTGTGAATATTTCAAAATAGAAGGCCTAAAATTATACTTAGCAACCTGAATGAGTGGCTTGATTTTCAAATGAATTGGACATTTGAAAATTCTCATTCAGCTGTTGCTATTAAGTATCCTAGAAAATCAAGCTGGCAATTTGTATACAACTGCACATACAATATACATGTGAACGTGTGTATATGCATATACTCATCATTCTTGGTTCTCCCTGTCTTCACTCAGCAAAAATGATGTGTCAGAGAACATGCAAGAGAAACTCAATAAATGGCAGGATGGGAAGGATCAGAATTTATAGCTCCACATACTTTATTAGGCTCATGGACAGTAAAGAACTAAGTGTATTCTAGTGCAAGCAGATTTCCACTTTCTCGTTCCCACGAATCTTGCGTATATTGCCTGTCCTCTCTCTTCGCAGTGTACATGACAATGAGTTGTCAAAATTCCTCTAGTAGTTGTTTTTATAACAGGACCCTCTCACATACATAGCACATACATAAGAGGTAACTGAGTGGGATTCATGCCCCTATTTATAAATGCCATTGATGTAGGCATCTACCTGTGACCTAGGTGTCTATGTACCCATGCCAGTCGATGAAGTCCTGGTCAATTCAGTCAGTAGACTGTCGCAAGCAATCAGGCTGACCAAAGACAGGTGTGTGCTTTAGGATCAGATGAATCAATTTCTGGTCTCCATTGACTTGGCAGACACACACAACATGGATATCTAAAATGAAACAAGACATGCATCACCTCCAAGGTTTCCCTACTTGAGCTTAGTCCCATCCAGTTCTCAGAAAGCTTTGTGAAAAGTCAGCTATGTTGTTGTTCTTCTTGAAACCTTGTTTCTGTTGACTTTTGTGGCTCTTTCCTCTCCTGTTTCTCTTCACGAGTCTCTGACATTCTTGCAGTCTGATCCCCTTGCCTGATCTTTCACATTACTCATGGGGCACTGCTGCAGGCCCCATTCATTCTCCTTTACTACTGTATTTCTCAGTTGTTCTGCTTGCAAGTGCAACCCCAAGAATCATCTGGGCTGCAGACAAATCATTATGTTACTCCTTTAGCCTAGAACTGCCTCATTCTAGCCAAACCGAAAGTTCAGCAAGTTTTTCCCAGTGAACATTGTCTTTAGTTCAAGATGTGTCTCACCCCTCACATTCAAGTCCTGATAAATGCTAGGAGTGTTTTCAATAGCATATGGTATAACTGGGCCCTGACCCAAGATACATATACTTATGTAAATAACAGCACTTTTCATTACATGTAGCAGAAAGCAGCAAGAACTCGGCCATGATCCCCCTTTTTTTCAATCTAAAGCCCATAAAAATAACAGAAGGCCAAATTTTCTTATCATGTCTTTGCCAAGAATGAACTTTGTAGGGAGAATATTACACTCCCAAATTATTACTGGCTACTCCACAAAAAAATTAGGCAGCCTGCAGAAAGATGCAGAGCATGTAAAAAGACTGCTGCACACACCAGTGTGCTTTTTCTAAAGCAACAGGTTTTGGATATAGGTGACAGTATTCACCCTTATTTTAATGTAGTATGCCTCTGGTTTTCTTGTCTGAACAAGCACTCAGAAGATATCATTTTTCACATTCTCTCTTGGGGACTTTAGAAAAAAATTAATTCATCCCCCCCCCCCAGGTCTGAATATATTCTTCTCGCTCTGAGCTCTCCCTTTTGAGTCTGGCATGTTTTGAAAGATGATTTAACAGCAAAAATAGATTGTTTTACATCCGTAGCTGAGGGGGGAAAAGGTGTTAAAATGCTTTGTTTGTAATGTCCTGTGTCCCTAGCTCTTAGTTCTGCTTTGTCTTTAATATTCTCCTTCTAAAGCCTCTTCTCATCAATAATGCTGCTGTGAAATGGCTATGAGACAAAACTGGCAAACAGTACGTGTTTCTCCAAGTCCTTTCCATTTCCTGGCTGCCATTACAGTAATGTTCCTGCTATAAATGCTCAGACTGATGGTGGATGGGGAGGGGAAATGATGGGGTATGTCAGCCTCCTGTTAAAAGTATTCATGCTAATACAGTAGCAATAAAAGCAGCTGTATCGAGTTATTATACTGGAGGATATACTAACAAAACCATGTGATCTTCCTGCTGTGGTGTCATCCAGTGCTTTAAACATGTACTTTCCTTATGTCTTGCTGCAAGGGTCAAGTTTCTGTACTATTCTTTATAAAA
Organism: Larus michahellis; assembly: GCF_964199755.1. Taxonomy (NCBI): domain Eukaryota; kingdom Metazoa; phylum Chordata; class Aves; order Charadriiformes; family Laridae; genus Larus; species Larus michahellis. Next base: position 64,270,674 of record NC_133930.1, read on the forward strand.
TGCCCCTCCAACCTGTATCACTCCTCAATTGAAATTTTACTGGAATCCTGTTAGCTTGATGATCAATATGAGTTCTTCCAAAGACTCTGAAAAATGCACCAAATTAAAATATGTGACATGATAACTTCACTGTGCAACCCACAGATTCTACAAGGCTTCCCTCTACTACCACTGGGACTTTGCATCTCTGTTACCTAATGTTTCTCGGCCACTTCATTGTCCTTGGTGAAAAAATGAAAACCAAAGAATTGTTGACCAAGGGTCTTTCCCATTAAGGTAGTTGGAAGAAGGTGTCATTCTATTATCTCTCTGATTATTATATCCCACATTTTCCATATACCTTGATTAGTCATTTGATATATGTATGGCCCTAATCATTACTTTAGTAATTTACATCATATCTGTATTACAAGTGAAGTAAGTTCTTTTTGCAGGCATATTGTAAACATACATATTTTCATTCCTGCCTGTTTCCACTTCTACCTATTTTCACTCCAGAAATGTTAAATGACAAGACTAAGTAGTAAATGTGTCTATTTTAAATATCAGAGAAAGTTAATATGTGTAAATCAACTTCTTGGTGCTGGGGACAATATTATTTAAAAGGATGGGCAAAATTAATTTCTGACTTAGCTGCTTCTTAGGAAAGCAACTTAAAACATATGCAAAAGCAGTAAAATTCAACGGACATAGAAGCGTAAGGCCTTCAGTGACATGCAGTGACTAACCAGTGCTGTGGATCAAACCGTGCCCTTGCTCCAGCCTTGACCACCAGGAAAGGACAAAAGCTGGCAACGGTGCCTAGCGATAGAGTCAGGCCATCTGCTTGCGCACGTCAGGTGCAGGAGGACTGCTGCAAGGCTTCTCATTTGCCAGGCAGTGAGGTAACATATGGTGCCCTCACATCAACACCTGTCCCATACAGACCTGCAGCCACACCTCCTGCACCACCGGGCACTCTTCCTACCCTTTGTTTGGAAGGCGCCGGTGTAGGCATGGGTTTGGGGTACGCTAAAGCAGGTGCTTCTCAGCTCCTCCCTGCACCGGTGCTTTGCCAGGACAAGCATCACTCCACGAGGCGGCACACAGCTGGACATCCTCTCCAAGTCCTTAACCAGAGGTGTTAGGAAATACTATAGGTGTAGCAGGATCAATTGCACGCTAGGTTGGGATTATCCAGTAGTCTCTGCTCTTGGTCATTTAGAAATACCATGAGCTGAGCTGCAAAGAAAATGGCTAACAGCAATGGGTGGGAACAGAACTTTTTTGGACTCTCCAGATCTCCTGCTTCAGCCACTGGCCCCTTCGTACTGAGGGGAGACACAGAAGATGCATGAGAGTACAAGGAGAGACAGGTGGCACAGAGATTAACCTGCAGAAAAAAACTGTAAGGAGGGTGGAAGATCAACTGAAAGTAAATGTTGACTTAATGCCTATGTAAACATACAGCCCTCCCTTCTTTTCAAAGCCCTGAGGGAGAGCCAAGCAAGTCTGAAACAAATCTCTCCAGCAGTGCGGCTGAGGCTGCTGCCCTGGTGTCATTCAAACCCCATCATTGTTAATCATTAGCAGAGATGAAAAGGTTACCAGGGGAGAGACAGAGGAACAGAGCTCAACCCATAAATAGCACCTGCTTCCAAGAACCACCTAATGACTGCACCACAGAAACCAGCGAGAGTCTGTCCAAACCCATTAAGGCACTTAGCATACATATGTATAACAGACCTGTCATTCTGGGTTAGGGAGAAGAGAGAACAAGACTCCCAATACACTGGGAAAATATATAAAATTACAGACAGTTTCAGTGAGACTGTGCAGTTCACGGCCTGTCAGCTTCTTTATTTAACCCCCATTTTCATGATGTTATTATTATTCAACTGATAAAGTTGCTCTGGGTTAATTCTTATCACAGAAGATTTTAGAAAAGAGCTAGCAAGCAATCTTTCTTTCATTATTCCTTTATTCACAGGCGTTTGAAAACCATTTCGAAGCCATTTTAATTTCAGTAGCACAAGGGTTAAGAATTCAAGGGGCTGCCCATCTGATGGCAATAGGCTAAGGATGAACAAAGTGAGGACATCGGCAGTAATATGAAGACCTAACGAAACAAAGCAGTATGAAATGCAAATATACATTTAGACTGGAGGTTGCAGTTTAAGACCGAAAATAGACTTCCATATATTGACAAGGGTAATGGTGAAGATGATAAAGAGGTGGGCATAGATTAAAAATATCACCCATAAACAGGGAAGCTGGGTTTGATTTTTTTTTCCTGCTTTTTAATGCATAAAATATATTTACTTTTGGTATAGCTCTTAGAAAATGCTGGAGCTTCTTCAAGAATTAATTTGGCCATTATGATACTAAGCTTGCTCAGATGGGCTGTTGCAGCTGTGGGCCTATCCTGGGTATTTGGGAAATAATGGAAACTTGAAAAGAGGTCAGTGATTTTTGCTGCACATCTCCAAAACAACTGAGGTTTCCCTCTCACCTAGGTCAGAGGTGACCAAATGTGAAATGAAATTGCTGTAAAAATTACTTTTTCTTGAAGAACTGCTGGTGCATATCTATACTTTTTGAGTGATATGCCTGTAGGACCCCTGACTTCTCTGGGCAGGAACTCTGGATCCTGAATGTACTCCCTTGTGGACCCAGACTTCACATCCAAGGATGTCACCCCGTTTGGTTCCGCAGACCCATTTTAAAGGATCATTTAAGTCGATGTGTATAGTGCTTGGTCATACACACAGACCCAGGTTCTCCCCCAGGGGCTGCAGGTGAATGCTGCCCCTGGTGCTGTTTCCAAGAGCGACATAAAACCACAGGTACCTCACAGAAGGTCATACAAAGGAATAGCATCTGTCCAAGAACAGTCATAGATAAATAGTGCTTCTATTCTTATCGCCAGTCTTTGGAAACCAGAGGTGAAACACTATGTGACAGCTTTGCAGATGCTGCTCAACTGGAAAGCAACTGGACTTTTTACGTAAGGACTTAGTTTAAGGAATGTATGGTATAAACCAGGGTTCTGTGAATATTTTCTCTACATGAGGCTTGGTAGGAAAGACTCAGATTTGGCGAAGTTTGCATAATGGAAAGTTAATGTTGTGCTTGAATGTAAACTGTTACAACTATAAGTAGAAAACCACTATGACTAACCATTCCCTATGGTATACTTTCCATTTCCTTTTTAAGGGTTTGTTGGGATTCTTCTGCTTTCTGAGCTGTTACTCACTTTTCAAAAGCTACCAATTCTCTCCACCATCATGTTTTTGTCTTCCACTACCTTTCTTTGACAAAGTCCCTGGCCAGCCTAGGGTCTGCATCCTTTCTCTCATCTACTGAGTCTCTCCTTCCCCCTGCATCATTCCTTTTCAGCTCTCTTTTTCATCCCTTTTCCTTCCAGCTAACACTAGTCCACAAGCAATCCATACTCCCTATCCAGTGTATATCCTCTTCCTTCCCTCTGTTGTCCCTCAGTCAGGATAGACTGTCTTGTTAAGTTGACTTTCTTAGCATTCCATCAAAATCACTGCAATTTTTGCCTTTACATGGAGCTAGGACTGGGCCATCCCTAATGTACCCTGACAGTAGCTGCCTGTTGGGTCTCTGAATGGGATGTTGAGCTGTTCAGAGCATTTTTCATTCCTGGATTATTTTCTAGTATTGAGTGGGAGCCGTTGGTGATCCACAAAAGCGGGACAGAGAGGTGAGGGTGACTGCAGTTCCTCAGGGACAGCAATCATTCATACTGTAGATTAAGTGCTGTACTTTAGCTGCGGCATGATGGAGAAGGTCAAAGGTCCTGGCAGATAGCTCTGGAGATTGACTTCCTGTGTTGTCAAAAGCTTCGTTAGAGACTTGTTATCAAATAATTCCACAAATATAAAATGGCTAGTGCTTATATTTGCTTATTTTTGTCCTCTGTGAGCTCTGTGAAAGCTGAGAGCTCCTTCCTGCAGAGAAAAATTACCATTCTCCACCACAATGTCCTGGTACTGAGAAGTGTCAACAAATGAAACAGCAGTGAGATGGTCCAGAAACTACTCCACAAGGGGTCTGCGTTGACTCCACTGTTTTATGTTGCCAAAAGAAAAGTAGTTTACTCAGCACTTCCTTCCCATCTGCATCCTACAGCTCTTAAGCCTCACTTCTCTGTGTCTCTATCTGTGATATGAGTGACAAAAGGCAATGTCACCCAAATCTTCTTCCTTATTTTTTTCCTGATGTGGCTTAACCCCAGCTGTCAACTAAGCCCCACACAGCTGCTCGCTCACTCACCCACCCACCCACCCCCCGGTGGGATGGGGGAGAGAATCTGAAGGGTAAAAGTGAGAAAACTCATGGGTTGAGATAAAGACAGTTTAATAGGTAAAGTAAAAGCCTCGCATGCAAGCAATGCAAAAAAAGGAATTCATTCACTGCTTCCCATCAGCAGGCAGGTGTTCAGCCATCTCCAGGAAAGCAGGGCTCCATGATACATTATTTGTCAAGACAAACTCTATAACCCTAAATGTCATAGAATCACAGAATGGTTTGGGTTGGAAGGGACCTTAAAGATCACCTCGTTCCAACCCCTCTGCCATGGGCAGGGACACCTCCCACTAGACCACACTGATCAAAGCCCCATCCAGCCTGGCCTTCAACACTTCCAGGGATGGGGCATCCACAACTTCCCTGGGCAACCTGTTCCCATGCCTCACCACCCTCACAGTAAAGAATTTCTTCCTAATAGCTAACCTAAATCTACCCTCTTTCCCCTCTCTTCCTTCTTCTTCCCCTAGCTTTATATACTGAGCATGATGTCATACGGTATGGAATATCCCTTTGGCCAGTTGGGGTCAGCTGTCCCAGCTGAGTCCCCTCCCAACTTTTTGTGCACCCCCAGCCTACTCGCTGTTGGGGTGGTGTGTGGAGCAGAAAAGGCCTTGACTCTGTGTAAGCTGAGAGGTACCTGTGTAAGCACTGCTCAGCAGTAACTAAAACATCCCTGTGTTATCAACATTGTTTGCAGCACAAATCCAAAACAGAGCCACATACAAGCGACTATGAAGAAAATTTGCTCTATTCCAGCCAAAATCAGCGCACCTCTGATACACCATCCAGGAATCATTCTGTGAGGGAAGGAAGTAAATGGGAACAAGTGCATCAAATCAGAGGGCAGCTGTAGTATTAACTATCTCTTTTCCTCACAGAGTTCTTGGTTGGCTTGAATTTGCTAGAAGTGGCTCTTGAAATGCAGCAGTAACCACAGTTTATGGCAGTGGATCATACTAATACTGTCTTTTTTCCCAAGGATAAGAATAACTCTTATTTCCACCTAAAGTCAGCAGTGTTTCTAAACTATTCAGAATGTTTGCATTAGAATATTTACGGCAGGTAACAATTACAAGACAAAACCTCATCACGCTATGACATATGGTAACAAATTGTGATTTCATGTACATGGAATCAAATTCTGTAAATCTATAAAATCACAACAAGCACCCTTTTAACCGCTATCCTCGGTAAAATTCCAGCACATCATTTTTCTTTCCAACCATTATGTTCAGTTCCCGGAACTGTCCATATCCAACAGTCTCTGTGGGGGACAGCTCAGTATATAATTTAGCAATTCCACATTTGCAGTGAAGAAAAGAGTGAGGTCTCTCTTGCACTGAAAAAAAAAATGTAAATTATTTGTGATACATGTTTACTCAGACTGAAGGACTCACTTCACTCCCATAAGTTACATCAATGCGTCGTCCATTGGGCACTTCATAACATGGTGCACTCTACCAGGAATTCAGCGTTAGACTGGGATAGCATCGGTAATAACAACTTCTTGACAGCAGACCCAGTCAGAATCCTCTCCCCGTTACTAGACTGACTGCATGTACATATCAAGCAGCTGCCTTGAGCTTGACTCAAACAGGCCAGAACTGGTGCTGGCATGAAGAGATGTCAGAGAGCTATCCAGGAAATTGAACTTGCCTTTTATCGAGTTTATGTGCCAATAGGGAGCTACTGCACATGAACACATCAATAGCAATAGTTGTAAGAAATGCCTCCTTCCATCTTTAAGCCAAAAAAACTGTGTCATTTCCTCTTGGACCAGAGCCTTGCTACCATGATTCATGCTAAGCTCTGCTTGGTTCCTACAACCCCCTGCACCTTGAGCTACACAGATGCAGAATAAAAAGCTGAAGAACCAGGCACATTCAGAGGAATCCTGACTGAGGAATGCCTTCGTCCACAAGACCAGAGTGAGACTCATCCTGGTACACTGAGAGCATAATTTCAAACAAAGTCTTGGCAAGAGCCCAGCCAATTTTTCTTGAGCACGTTGTAATGGAACCATAGAAAAGGTCAGGGGAAGGTCTTTTATGTCAGTGACCAATTCATTCACAGAATGGGTGAACAAATTTCATATTACTCTCATGTTTACATCCATTGTCTACACATTCCACTGAGAATAGTGCAGACAGAAAGACAGAAATCAGTTCATCTCATACAAGGGAGTTTGCAATCCTTACATAGTCTCTAGAGCTTAAGGTGCACTTTTTTCCACAAACAATAAATTCAGTTAAGAAATAGCAGTTTGGATTCTGCTCCCTTTGACTCATCTAATGGATCTGCGTCCAGTTGAGTCTCTCTCCAGACTGGGGAAATCAAATTTTATCAGCTCCATGAGTCACTACCAGCTTTCCTCACTTGACTCCAGAGTCACCCAATTTCAGTTCTTTGGACATGAACCAACTCAGCAACAATGTGAAATAAAGGGTGGAGGGTTTTTTCTGGTGCAGTGCCTGTCTGTGAAGCAGGGTTAGTCATCTAGAGCCTGACAAAAGGCTGAACAAGAAAGTAATGTCCAATTGCTCAAAGGAGAACGCTGAGTACAGCCTGTTCCAAAACAAGCGATGTCTTCCAGGCTAACTGATCACAGTTCCTGTCGTTTTCATGTAGTATCAATGATGTCCATAATTTTAATGAGATCAAATTATGAATCTAGGAACAAAAAGCATTCTTCATAGCATGAGTTTCTAGGATGACTGTTACCATGCCTCATTTGGCACAGATGTGTTTTACCTCTAACACTTTTTTTAAATCAGGAGCATACTCATCTCCAGCTATTGAGATCAGCCCCTGGTACACAGTCAATGGAGAGATGTAAGCAAATCTCTTTGCAGAAATGGATATGGCTTCTCACTGAGTATACAGAAGGTCTAGGTAGACAGGTCTTCTGACTTCAGCACAGAATAAAGGCAGGTAATTGTCATAGGTACCTGGGATTTCTTTGGATCCGATTTCTCAACTTGCTGATAAACATTTGAAATGTTTCTTTCATTTTGTTCAGTGCCCTATCCACTATAAGAACAGAATTTCATAACAAGCTCCATTTATAAAATGTGATGGAAATCTTGTTTGTATTTTCTGTCAGAACATCTTTTGAAGATATGGTAACCTGAGGAGAACCTCTGCATATCAGGAAGAGACATCCAGTCAAGAACACATCTGAGGCACAGCCATGACCCTTAATGGAAGTTTTCTGTCCTTTCCAGGGAAGCCTCAAAAAACGTCCCACCACATTGCCTTGAAAAACTTATTATGGCTTGAAGCTGCGTAAACCAGGTATAAATGGAGAATTACCATGGCACCTGCAGCAGTAGCTGATGATGTAAAGTGGATGCATTTATACATACATAAGAGATTCAATATTGTATCTTTTAAAAACATACTTGCATTCTAATAGGATCTTGCCTAATGCTCTCATGCTAATATCATACCATGCAGAACCATGCTGTTTGAATGTTACTCATCAATGTCAGCCAAACCAGTCATAATCAGAGTTTAGAACTGCCTTAAAAATATATTTTGCTCTTCCTAAAGTCACGCCTAATCAAACAGAATGAAAGAGCAATCCCCATCCAGTACCACTTCAGGTTTATGTGAGGCTTAACAAAGAATAGCCATTAAAATGAAGCAATTGGCTTTAATTGTTTCCAGTCATTCAGCATGGAAACCCTTATCAAAACATCTGATGGTGACTACCTTGACTTATTTCCTGAAATCGAATATGATTCACACTACTGAAAAATATGGTGATTTACAACCAAGGTTGGTTTTGTACTAAATCAAGTGTTCTACACAGTTATTTAAATAAATAAATAAATAAATAAATAAATAAATAAATAAATAAATAAATAAATAAATAAATAAATAAAGTCAAGGAATCTGTATTTAATCTACCTAAGTAGGTTCACATCAAATTAACAAGTTGTACTACTGGCAGACCTAGAGTAAAAACTTCAGAAGTGTTGAGTCTAGATGTAGGTTCCCAAACATCTAGACATTTTAAAAAATGGGATGTAGGCTCACAGTTCACTGCACTGATTGTCTAACACCTAATTTGTATGTACTTTCCTTCCCACTCCACCCTCTGGCCCCAGAGTAAACACCTTGAGATAAATTCTCAAAAGGATCGAACACCTAATCTCAAACCTCTGATCACCACTTCCTAATTTTAAGCCAAACAGCGTGTATCTTCCGAAGTGCTGCCTTGCTACTACTTATGCAGAAAGATAAATAAATATCAACATATCTGTGTTGTAAAGTGCCTTTGGTAAGTGTTAAGGAAGAAGCAGCTTCAGCTGTCCTCGTGCAGTTTGGAGCCAAGACCTAACGTGACGTTTTTCATTCCTCTGACATCACCTTACCCATTTTCTTCCCCCATTCCTGTATCTGCAGCGCTCTCGCCCAATATCTCATTTTCAAGCAGCTAATCCTGACAAAAACTTCACGTCAGAAGCTCTGGCATTGCTCTCTAACAGCCCACAGGCTGTACTTGTGGATCAAGGCCAACTGTATTGCTGTTGTAATAACCTTTATGAAGAAAATAAATCTTAATTAAAGCACCATGCCTCCTATACCTTCAGCTCTTGTTTTATTTCTACTTGTCTATCTCTTGGCTAACCTGAATCCTGGACTTCAGTGTGTTATATCCCCCGCTCATATTGGCAATCAAGAAGGGGGAATATCAACCATAAAGAACAGAAGTAGTCAGGAGACCCTTTGGTCATGGCAAATCCTGGTGGAACCTCTCTGTTGCTATGGTGAATCTTTCATTTTTGAAGATGAGTGTGCTGTAGTGCCTATGAGCAAGCCACGCGTGGTGGGTGTGAGACGACCATCCAGACTATTTACAGTAGGCACTTTTGCTTGAATACATTGAGCAATGGTTATTATACAAGTTAGTTTATTAGCTGGTTAGTGTCCTGATATTGAGGCATCCTTCAACCTGAGTAGTTTTTATTCTGTAATTGTTGCTAACCAAAAAAAAAAAGCTCATTTTGGCACTTTCTTGCCTCTCCAAGGAACTGTCTGGGCAGCAATGTTAAAGCAAGGTCTCCAGTAGGACATCCTGAAAGAGATTTTAGGGGCAATTGCTACTCCATTCTTCCCCTTGGCAAACAAGCCTTTCCTGGGTACTCATTTATTGTCTGTCTGAACCATATTCCAGGCTTAACAGAGCCTCCATTGGTGTGTATCACCGTGGCTGAGACATTGGCTGTCCACCCTCTATGGCTTTACCTCGAGTCAGCTGGTGCAGGGGGCACACAGCATTGCTTTTTCTGCCTGATGGAGGCACCATCTGGACAGTCTAAATTTCTCCCCCCTGTAGCAGGTTGGGAAGCACATCTTTGATTGGGATTTACGTTCCTGATGGTGGGAAAAAAATCCTATCAATCTAAATATGAAATTAATATTTAGAGACACTCTTAAAATAGGTAAGGAGAGGTAATCCGCTCTTGGCAGATTGTACAGCTGTATGCATGGTAGATTTTTCCCAGAGAGTGATCTCTAAAAGAGGATGCACTCCAGCAAAGTTCCTGAAAAATTTAAGTGTTAAAGCTCTTTTACCTTTATTAGCATCTTCACTCCAAAATCCAACATGTAGACAACTTTCAGATTTTTACATTTTGTGGAGAAGACATGTATCTCCCACAGACAGGCTTTAGTGTCCTCCTGAAAGCAAGTGTGCGCCCTAGGAATACCTTTGTTCTGAGTCCCTGGTGCCTTATTTTGCTTTTTCTGTGCAACCAGAGAAAACAAGAACTAAAGTTTTACATAAAATTAATATGAAAGAAGGTTTACAAATCACAGTATATAACTACTATGTCTGGAAGGAATGCTTGTATTCCTTCCTCTTTTGCCCTTCTCTGCTCAAAAAGCTCCTCAAAAGCAGTGCTAGTCAATAACATCCATCAAATGATGGGAGCCGAGGGAGAACTGAGAGAATAGATTGTGCAAATGTTTTAATTTAGTCAGCATTTCCTGGAGTTCTTTTATTCCAATGAAACCATAGAAGACTAAAAATTTTGCTCAGGTTTTGTGTGTTGAAAACTGGATTTGTTTTTTTGGCTTTTTGTATTTGAGTTTTAAAACAGAAACATTTCAGCAGAAAATATCTTGCCAACAGTAAAATCTTTCAGCTTAACTTTTTGTGGAAAGTTGATTTCTGAGACAGAATGATGTTTTTTTGACTTGCCACTCTTACCATTGATCTGCCCCTGCCAGTGTGGAACATGTTGTCAGTGAATTATCACACAGAAGAAAATTACTTTCTTTCCTCACTGTTAGTATTCACTAGGCCAGCTTGTCTCAAACAATATGAGGGACACCATTTATTTTAGACCCAAATTGATTTAGTGTCGGCAAGGCTGACAAATGCACTGTTGACAATAGAAACACAGAAACTGAGCTAAAAAAAGTAATCTTACATGTACCAAAGAAATTCAAGTCTACTGCTGCTTGAAATACATCCTTTAGTTTGATGTCATGCCATGTGCAACATTGGAAATGTTGGACATTCAAGCCTGAGCATGTTGAATGAACTGAGTTATGGTCATCCATTTAAAATCTGGTTTATGGCTCATAATGAAAAGGAATTACTGTAACACCGCTCATTTAGTTCCCATCAGTAAAACTGTCATTTTACCATTTCATGTCTCTGTCAGGTCATGTCACGGCCCCCTCACTTCAGATCTTCCCAGTAAAATTAATATTTTACTGCAGCCCAGCCACTAGCAGTGTTATTGCCCCACCAATCCTATGCACCTAAGCACGAGCCAGCCAATATGTATAATTAAGCAATTAGATACAACTGGACTTTTTGCCAAGAGAAACCAGAACCACATTTAAAGCCCTGAATTACTACAGGCTGGGTTAAGGGATCTGAAAAGAAATGCGCACTGTATGCTTATCACTTGTTTTCCCCACAAAAGCAGTTGTGTAAGGTCAGGGTAAAACCTTGGCTCTGCCTCCTCAACACAGTGAGCAGGGCAGCTGAACAGGCACAGTTGGTGTTTTTCTGCTGATATGCTGCAAAATTGGATCCTGCTGGATAGCAGCATGAAGGGATTTGACTCAGCTTCATAAAGCTCCTAAGGTGCTCTGGGGTGATGGGAGTAAGATGACACTGTTTACTTCAAACATACAAGGTAAGTAAAAGAAAAATACATATACCATAATAACACACCTTATGTGTGGTCTTATTCTAAAGCATGCTACAGCCATGCAAATAGATTGCCCTCCCAAAAAAAAACCCCAAACATGTGGCCATGCATTATTTAGGTAAGAGACAGTAAAGACCTAACCTCCACCAGTGACTGCCTGCGATGGGTGATGGGCTCAGAACCAGAAGTGCACACATCTGCCTTTACTGTCAGTAAAATATGCCTGATTGGAAGTTACCTGTACCTTCAGTACGCCCTGGTCCTGGACATGTAGATACTAACAAATGAAGAGCTGGTTGCAATGGGGAGGTTAAGGTATACATTTTAGGATGAGTTGAAGTTTCTACTCTGTCTGAGTAGAACTTCTAAGTTCTTCTAGGCCTCCTAATGTGTCCTTTAATGCTGAAGAAGGAAAACAGAAGTCATCTGTACCGGACAACTGGCATGCTGGTGTGAACCCTACCTCCCAACAATATTCACACAGTAACACAGGAGGAGTTTCCGAAGAGAGCAGCCGCTAAACTACCTTTACCCAATTGCAGTGTCTCAAATACCACGGGCAACTCCTGCAGAGAGGCTACAGACTCCCATCCCTCCTATAGACCAAAATACCAGCCACAATGTGACCCTGCACTTTAATGCAGAGGGCTGGAAATGTCACCTTGTCAGTCATTCCATATTCTGCTCCCCCACAGCTCCAACTTTTAGGCCTGGTGCAGGTGAAGCTGATTATTTCCCCTTTACAAGGGAAGGTAGCTTCAGCTCTTAGCCACAGATTGAACGGGACAAAAGAGATTCTGCAATGATCCTTCCCTCTTTGCATTATTGAAGCCCTTTTTGGGCTTTGTGGGCTGTATGGACAAAAAAGCCTCACGCAAAGATATGTTTAACATGAACAAATGTGCTTAAGCTTGAAATAAGATAAAGTAGGTGCCTTGTGATAATCTTTGGTTTACTACTCTAAGCTTTGTTTTTGCTAGCTCAGTGTGGCACACAAAATGTAAAAATGCATGTTTGACTTCTATTTGTCCTCTAATAATCTGCAGCTTAATTATACCATTCGGTTGTTAGCAGCCTCTGCTAAGACTTAAATTCCAGTGAAGAGGGTATGACAGAGCTGGATCAAGAAGATTCAACTGAAAGTTCGTAGAACAGGAAGCTGTGGAAAGTAAATGGATGGCTACTTCTGCTGGCAGAAGGAGCCTAAACATGTCCCAGGAAAACATAGTAATTCAGGCTTAATGCATAACATTTATGCTGGAAAGAAAAAATGCATGAGCTTAAATAAAAAGAGGCAATGAGGCTTGACAAGTAGTTTGAAGTTTAAACCATGTCCTTGAGATAAACAAAGCGGTAGGAGCTCATGGACAGAAAGGGACTCACTGATTGCCTGGCCCCACCTCAGAAGACAGCCCAGGCTTGCTTTTTTCTGGACACACTGCAGCAGTTTGAATTCCTGACCCACTTGGATGGAATGATTTGCCAAGAAGACTCTGTCGCACAAGCCATTATCTGTATCCTGTGACTTAGCCAAACAAACCTTCTGTTTTGCCAGAAGCAAGACTCATCCAAGCTGTAGCAGGGGACTTAGCCCAAGCAGTCTGGGGTGGTGCTCTGATTCGTCTGCAACCTAGATAGGACGGCGGGGGGAGGGGGGGGCTCTTCATCACTGCCTGCTTGAAACAGGACAAGGAACGAGCTTACTTAGTCCTGGCCACCATCCTAGGAGGCAAGGTGGTGCAGAGCCATAAAAGTCATACAAATCCCAAAAAATAGGACTAGGAGGCACCTCAAGAGATTATCTAATTCAATTCCTACCCCTAGCACTGCACTGCTGGCTGCCACCGGAGATGGGGCTGTGAGGACATATTCACGGAAGAGAAAAATGTGAACCCAAGTGTGTGCGTCCCCGCTCACAGCAATGGTGAAGGAATGGGAGACTGAATCTCATTTGCTACATTTTTTTGGGCCTTAGACTGTGTAGCTTTTGTAAGTCCAGTCTAAAAATAATATCAGAATGTTGGCTGATATTACAAAGAACTTGATGAAAGGACTACAGAGCACTGTTGAAGAAAGACTGATAAAATGATCCTTTTTTTCACAGTGAGATTTTCACTCTATTCTCAAGTCTGTTTATTTCCCCCCTCTGAAATGTTTTAATTACACGAGAGGCAGAGCACACTTTTGAAGAAGAGGCTGAAAAATTCCATGTGTTTCCAAAAATTTCAAATTGTACTTCTGGTTTCTGGGCAGTCAGCTTTATATCTCGGTACAGACACAGCACAGCCTCAGGACAAAGATCCCTCAGAAAATTAATACCTAGGTTTGGTCTTGTTTGTTTCTTTCTTTTTTTCCTGTTTTCTCAAAAGTACATGTTCCAAGTGCAATGTTGTAAACACTCAATAGTATTTTTTACTGAATATTGCAGTGTTTTCAAAAAATGTCTTCAGTTTGAAAAACAGCAAGAATTTTTAGGAAGTAAAGACACAGTGTATCAGAATACCGAAAAACCCAAAGAAACTAGAAACTAATCACTGTTTTCCTGAGACCTCTAAAGTTTTTCGTTCATTTTTCTGGTGTTCAGTTTGAAGGTAGGACTGCATTAGTGTTTTTAAAGAGGTTTCTTAATGTCTGCATCTGCAGTAATGTGCTAGAGTAGCTGGGGTTGCTTTTCAAACATATTTGTTTTATTTATCAATTAGATATCTTTTGTTTACTTTTGTTTTCTCTGGAAGCATCTGTAAGTAGGGATAAGACAGTGTCTTATACCATACATCTTTTAGATGTTTTCTTTTTCCTTGGCTGTGAGGGACTGGGCTACTTGAAATGAGAACTTTTTCATTTGTGAAAAGTTTGACACTAGATCTCTTTCAGTTTTTCTCTAAAAATAGATCTTCTAGAGCTGAGTCATGGGTCGTGCTCTGAGGTAAAGAGGTACCAAAAAGCACAGACCAGCACACAGCATTGCAACAGAAGAAAATGTTTCAGCACAGCTTGGGAAAGATGCTCACATTACAGCTTCCATGAGTAGCAAAACTTTCAGGATTACTCCTTTGTGTGCCTTCCGGCACAACAGTCATAACACTGGCACATTCAGTCACTCCTTGCAGGAGCTGTAGGCTGACACCTTTATCAGGTCGGAGCTATTTTGCACTAACAGATCATGGATTTTCCTGCAGCCTGAGCAAAGGGACATTGTTTTGAAACAAGTACGAAACTATTAGTCTCTTCATCAATGACCTCAAGGTGCCTCCGATGATCAATATCAGTCAAGAAAACTTTGTGGGAAGGTGTTTTTTTCATCTTAAACCCTGACAAAAGAAGCATGGATGACTTACTGTTTTATAGCTGCCACCCAGCTCATCTCCGTTTGGAACCCAAAGCCGGTTGCATTAGTCATTGATTACGTCAGTCAACCTTTTCTTTAAAAGGGCAGCCTATCAGCTTTGTGTGAACGTATGACTATAGTGCAGGGGGAACATGGTCTGGACTCCCACACATGACCTGGCCACCCTCTGCCCACTCAGAGACTGTGGCTGCCAACATGCCAAGGCAGCCGCATGCTGTGGTATGGCTGGTAAGGCCGGTCCCCAAGGTGTACAGCGCAGCCACATCCTCATTTCAGAATGACATAGATTAATATAACCAATATAACTGGATCTTTGGAGGCAGAGAGAGGAGAAAATCATGCTCTTTAAAGATCTGAATCTACAAACAATAGCTGAAAAATTTACATATGACAAGCTCACTCTGGTCCTTCAGTGCCAAAATGAGTAAATTTGAGAAGTAACAATCCTCCAGACACAGTTTGATACTGCTTTCCAAAGCCGGGCAACCCAAATAAGTAGGTGCTCCTAGCCTGTCACTTTGCAGTTGGAGTGCTAGTGCTAGCAGTGATGGAGGTCTACCAGGTAGTCAGTTGTGAGGTTAACTCAACAGTGGCGAGCATTAGTAACATAGTTGAGATGAAAAATGACTCAAGAGAATGGGCTTTCTCAGCTGCTGTAGACCACCAGGTGCATCAAGGTGACCAAGGTGGCCAACAGCATCCTGGCCTGTAGCAGAAATAGTGTGGCCAGCAGGACTAGGGAAGTGATTGTCCCCCTGTACTCAGCACTGGAGTCCCACTTTGAATACTGTGTTCAGTTTTGGGGCCCTCACTACGGGAAAGACATTGAGGTGCTGGAGCATGTCCAGAGAAGGGCAACGAAGCTGGTGAGGGGTCTGGGGCACAAGTCTTAAAAAGAGCAGCTGAGGGAACTGGGGTTGTTTAGTCTGAAGAAAAGGAGGCTGAGGGGAGACCTTATCGCTCCCTACAACTACCTGAAAGGAGGCTGTAGTGAGGTGGGGGTCGGTCTCTTCTCCCAGGTAATTAGCAATAGGACAAGAGGAAAGGGCCCCAAATTGCACTAAGGGAGGTCTAGATTGGATATTAGGTAAAATTTCTTCACCAAAAGGGTGAAGAACAAATGTGTGGCAAACTTTGTCACGGACCAAAGGGCAAGTTGAAGAATCAGCTATAGCTGTGCAGCTGTGCATGACAGTAGGAAATTTTGACAGGCCTACGTTCTTTACAAATAACTTTTGTCCCAGATCTACAACACATTAATTACTAGCATTATCATCAGACACTTGACCCAGTTCATCAAGGTACTTAATAATATTAAGCCCCTTGTATTCAACACTGTCACCAAGGAAATTTAAATGCACTGGCTAAGTGGCCCATTCTGTGTTCAAGTGTTAGCCATCCTAAACGTAATCTTGTCAAGCGGTGGACGAACTGAAATGATTGAACTTTTGGGTAAGACTCGTGAACTGGTTAATTTACATTTTGGACAGTTGTTTTCAAAACTAAATTCTACATTTTTGAAGGAACACAGAAAATATGTCTCAATGTAGGAGGTGTACTTTTTTCCCCACCATAAATTGTTTTTTTCTTGAATTTACATCAAAACATGTGTCCAATAGTGCCTTATGAGTCTTGAGAGCTAGCAATTGCAAATATACTATCAGAATATAGAAAATGGATTCTCAGAGAGATTTGCATGAGGTTGTCTTGAAGTTATAAGAAGAAAAAAATCACATAGCAAAATTAACTTCTGCTGGTTTGTGGTTATGAGTGCTTAGTCATGTATGCATGTATAGTTCTAACAACATGTGGCTATGAGTGCATAAAATGGCATTTGCGTTGATATCACCAGTTAAGAAAATCAAGTCCACAATTAGGACAAAAATAGATTTTAATTACAAATGAAGGTTATATAAGTGTAAGTGCAGATGGAATAATTAGAACCTTTTTAGTGAAATCCAGAATGCTTATTCATGAAGCTATAGAGAGTTATAACAACATCTGGTTCAGTAAGAGAAGAGAGTTTTCTTTTCACTTATTCAGTACCTGCTAATATGAAGAGGAAACATGGCTCTGAACTGAATCACGTGAAGTGTACGCATTGCAGTGTTCATTTCTGAAAATTATTCTCGCATGTTGCTTACTGACGCATGAATATTTAAAAGCAAGGCACTGATAAACAGTGCATAAAGTAGTAAATAAATTAACTTAATCTCCTAAACTGTGTCTCATGTTGTCCTGGCGGTACTATGGCAAAAAATGACACCTTGATGAAAAACAGCAGGCAGCACAAAGACAGAGACACCCCCCTTTACAAACACTGCACTAAAGGGTGCCCTTTAGAAGAACTGTTCACTGGGGTTTGCTGTCTTTGATATCATCGTAACAAGACATACTGTAATTCCTTTTTAGCCTCTACTTAAGACCACAGCATTCTGCCAATAGCTTTTTTTATAAAAAAAGCTTCATCACTTCATCTTACAGTTACTGTGATGCTTTGATTGCAAGGCAAAATCCTGATGTTACACAGTCCATAATGAATAAATTTATGTGTTTTTTGCTGTTAAAGGAAGAAAAGCCCCTGCTCAGAAAAACAGTAACACTTAGGGAGTCATTGCACTGACATCTGTTGGGAATACCCCCAGAAATATCTCATAGAAAGAACAAGGAAATATAAACTGAAATAAAATTTCTCTGTTTATATTTTTCAATCATAAAATGAATTTGACATCTGAGCATACTTCCTGTGTGAATGAAATATGCACAGGAGGTCCAGGAAGATAAGCTGTCTTTGGAGCTTAGTTTGGTCAAGAGATCTCAAAGAGTTTTCCATTATTCTCTCTAGTTGGTGCTTTCTAAGTGGCTCCCTAAACACAGATAGGAACGTTTCATTTTGAAACAATAAAAAAGAAATGTTGTATCTCAGTTTTGACTTGTAAACTGAAGACTTGGATTCCCCAAGAAAACAAAATTATTTCCACAGAGTGATTTTTTTCAGGTTGTAAATACATTAACAGACAATTTCTAAACCTCATGTATACACACTTTGTTCATGCATCCTCCGTATCCACTTCCTTAAATGTTACATTGACCCCAGCAACTGGGACTGTAAGGAAAATGCGAAATATTGTGAGATTAATGGTAAAAATCTCAAGAGCTAGCAAGAAAAAAATAGTCTCTTTCTGGAATACTACTATTCCAAGCAGTGCTTTCTATAATCATTTTACCTTCTTTCCTTTCCTTTTTAAGTCTCACTTTTTTTACTTACAAAGTTACTTGAGAGCTATTATTTAATATCCAAACATACTTCTTGTGCATTTTTCCTGTAGCTCAGAGACCCCAAGGGTTTCTGCACGTGAAAGTGATGCCACCTAAATACAGCTAAAGGTAATTAGTTTCACACTACTTCATTCTCGCTCAGCTTAGTTAAGGAGAGCAGATAGATCCTCCTAAATCTCCTGTGCTCCTGTATGTAAATTCTGGTTTAAATTAAGGCAAAGCCATCATAAGACTTCTCAGCAGTGTAGGTAAAAATGAATTTTGCCAACTGACTGTGAGGGCAGAGCAGGGCTCTCTCCAGGGCACAGGCTGGGAGTGGGAGAGGGGTTGCCTTGGCTTGGTGGTCATCACGGGGACCGCAGCATCGCTCCTGCACATCAGCAGCGGGTGGCCAACCCTTCCAGAGCCCCAGCACAGACAACACAGCAAGGCCCTGAGCATTCAGCTTCCTCATGCAAATTATCTCCTTTTTTGCATGTGCCTATAGCTGGCTCTGAAACAGCACTTCCCATGTAAACACAGCATACCCATAGGCACAGCAGCTTGTTGGACTGATCTGGATACATGTAGATCCAGAAGCAGTTCCAAGTCACAGACAAAATTCTTTCCAGATAAAACGGTCCCAGTGCCACTGTAAAAAGATGATGAGGAAGTTGTGAATGGGAGAGATTTTGGGATACACTTGTCAGACAGAAGAAGAGTTTTGTTTATTTTACTGTTCTGGGACATTGAGTATCATTTCCTTCTGAGCAGCAGGTTACCTGCATTTGGGGACCCATTTGGAAAGATCAAGCTAGAGAAAAGCATCCACATTTTCTTCATACTGGAGCTCTATTGACTAAAAATGTTTCATGAGCTGCATGCTTCGATTGAAGAGATCAATCTTAGTAACGGCATAAAAACAGCATTAACGGCAAGAAAGAGTGAACTGAGATATGATGAAATTAGTCTGATGCTTGGTAACCTTGTTACAGCAAAGAAAAGGAGCCCCGAGTTTGAATCTGGGATTCTTTGTTCCCTTTATGGGCAGTAATTATTACATTTTATATAGACGTAGGTTGGCTGCGCGCGCGCGCACACACACACACACAAATCCAAGCAAAAAAAAAAAAAAAAAAGGAAAGCATCAGAAAGAGGCCTTAAGTTTTTGCAGAAATGGCTCGGAAATTCTCCAAATTTCTATCTAATTGAGTCTAACTGAAATAGCTGCATTCTCTGGCATACCTGTTCTGAATGGGTTTAGTTCACTTTAATGACTAACAGTGTATTTATTGACAGTGAAGTATTGACAGTGAAGGGTCCCCTATTACCAATTTCCAGAGCAGAACAGCTTTTTAAGTGTATCTATTTTTTCTGTCTTCTGCCAAATAACAATAGTTGTTTTTATCATCCAGATATATTTCGTTAGATACCTGTTTATACACCTCCAAAGTATTAAAAATATAAATGACCGTAAGAGTCTCTTTCTCAGTCTCTCCTGTTTTTCCCAGAATGCGTAAGGACTAGCTTGATTATTTCACTCTGTGCTTACCATATTGTCTATGTTTGTCTGAATTGAGGTTTTGAATCTGAAAAAATCATTTTAGTGGACAGTTAAATAGATACTTTTACATTTATTTGTATGAGAAAATTGGAGCCATTTTTGTTTCAAAAATGAGTAACCTAGTACATATTCAGCTGCTATGGAAGTTCTGCCTTCATCGCTTTTAAGACTACCCCTATTTTGTTGATCAAGCATACTGCAGTTGTTGCAAAATATCTCTGTCACGGGCTATTTCTGATTACTAATTCCATGAAACAACTGGAAACACTACCCTACACATCCATTATTTTCAAAAGGAAGTGAATAGAAAATAGCAAACAGAAAATAAAATGCTAGCATAAATGAATCACAGTGATTTTTGCTGCAAAGAAACAGACTGTTGCATTTCACACTTGCTGGAGCTTTATCAATGTCCATAACTTTATTACTGGATATAATGCCCAATTGTCTTTGCTCTTTCACCAGTTTTGATTTTGTTGCATTGTGTTCAATGGAATATAATTCCAATATATCATAGTCTGGGATAACAGCTGGGGTTAATGAGAAGCCATAACCAGTTCCCTAGAAATGATAAGTGTATCTTGTGGTAACCGGAGCCAGGTCTGCGACCAAATGAATACAGGTTGGACGTTGTTTTCATTTTGTATTATTTTATTAAGTCATCAGAAGGTAGGTACGACAAATAATGCGAGAAATTATTGGTGCCAGAAACTCAAAGGCACTTTTGACATTCCTGACATCACTGCCTTTGTTTGGACTGAATTGAATGAAGAGACTATATTTTATCCTTGCTAGATCTATATATTATTTGTATTACTACTTTCTTACCTTGCCACAGTAGGTCTCCCAGCACATCTGTAGTGACCATGATCTCTGTGATAGAGAAAACTCTGTGACTGAAGACTCAGCATTCAGAGTTGAAAGGAAATAGCACAGTTTTGCATGTCTATTTTTTCTTGCCCCCACTTGAGTGCAAAGACCTGTGCTATTCTAGCACTTTCAGTGTGTCCCACAGTCTGCTGGAAATAGAGAAGGACTGAGGAACAAGTTTGCCATGTAAAAGGGAGACCCAATATACAAAGCATGAATATGCTTTTTTTTTTTTTTCTATAGAAAGACAAAAATAATCTAAAAGAGCTCTTTTCTGTGTCTTCATCTCATTTGAGTTCTGGCTGCCAGGGGTCCCAGATGTAAGCAGCTACGCGGTAGGGGCAGATGGCTTTTCTTAGCTTCTTCTTAGCTTGCTTTCAAAACTCAAAATGTCATTGCATCACTTGTATCCATAGTGTTGTTTTAAGCTAAAAGGTGACATCCCTTCATAACAATGGACTTCTAGTTCCTACAGGGAGATTAGATGCTGACTGCTTTTCCTAATAATCTTGAAAGTATTTGGGAGTGAAAATATTTCCCCAGTTGTTATCAGGGCTTTTGTTGTGTCTAGGCCTGCTTCTTGGAAGATGACTGTTTTACTTCTGGACTCACAGTTAGCTGATTTTACCAGAGGTAAACAGTGTTATTTTGCAGTTGAAAACAATCCCTCACAGATGCTTGAGACGGGTTTAAGTTCACAGAAAAATTTCTTGTTTAGAAAAGTTTAAAAGGAAGGTGGAACCATGTTACTGAATTTATAGCCACAGCTCTCTTCAAACGGCCTGTCCCAGCGCTATGCTAAAATACAGATTAGAATTGTTTGCTGATAAGCCTCTTATCTGTTGCTCAAAGACTTTCATAACAAGCTAAATGGTAAGTAATACTTTAATTTATTGTGATCACTTATAGGGTCTCCAATCTTGATAACATTGATAATGAACAGACTACTTATCTCAATGTTTGATAAAGTTTTGACACCATTGTGCCATTCTTCTCTGGAAAGATTATCGCATTTTTATTCAAAACACAAGGCTGACAATTTCAGTTGATACGAGTTTAATTTTATAGATGCTATAAAAATCTAAAACTACCTCATGTTACTGATACTAAGAAGAATGTATTCTGGAGCTGTAGCAAGGCAATTTTCTGTTCATGCACTTCATTGATGGTGAATTCTCAGGAAAAGAAAAGCATCATTTGCACTTGAGGTTTCAAAACCTTTCTGAAGTCCCCAAACTAGATTGAACCTTCCACAATTCACATGGCAGGGATGACACAGAGATCTATGTGCTGTATTTCATCGCAAAGAATAAGCATGGAAGTTCTGAACGTTGTCTTCACAAACCAACACTGCAATTTTCTTTCTCCAAGAACCATGAACGGCTTTTCCATAATCATAGATAAGTGGTAGAAAAAGGAAAAAAAATGAAATAGCAATGCATTTAGGGAGAATGAATGCTTTGGCTTCCTGTCACATGCCTACCTTTGCTCTTTGCTTTGATGTTACCATAGCACCCCTTTTATCCTCCTCTGACAGAAGTAGAATGATGAAACTTCTTGAAAATGTGGAAAAACCTTTTTCTGTGTGTGAAGTTACTGCTTATTTCAACTACGGCTGGTTAAAGAGAGAGCTATTATAAGAAAGCAACTGAAAGCTTACCATTCTTGTCTTTCATAGACCAACCATAGATGTGTTTGCCTTCACTGTCTTGTTTAAAAGTTTCAGTCTTTCCAGCAAAAGCAGTTTCAGCATCCAGATCTTCCCAGGCATTCTTTCTATTCTTTTTATTTTCCCTTTGTGCTTATGCCACCGCTACAGCTTTCTGGCTCAGAGCTATCAGATTTTCAGCACTACGAGGTGCATTCCCCTCTAGCTGACACCAAATTATAAGTTTATCTACACTCAACAGCTGCAAACTCTCATCGTCCTGTCACCACTGATGCCCTAGATGGCAGTCACATAAATATAACTACTTCTAAACTGCAATAGCACAGTCTATGCCAGAAGTCCTCAGAAATACAATGTGAATGCAAATGAAAGAATACAGTCCTCGACTCAAGTGTTTCCCACACTGGTGGTGAAGCTCTTCTCATGAGATAAAACCGGTGTCTTCTGAAATTCTGGTGTTGCCTCCAAGACATGGCCAAGAACCCATCTAGTCTAAGTGTGTCAGCTAAGCACTTGTAATAGAAAAAACAAGCTAATTCATATTTCTTGTCAGGTGAGTAAGTGAACTTTGGCAGTTTTTCAAGCCACTTAGCTGGAGTTCCCTGGAAACAAAGAGCATTCTTACACCAAAGTGCTTTTTTACCTTTTTTTTTTTTTTAATTCAAAATGTTGCCACAGAAGCAAAGAAACAAACAAAAAAGACAGTTTAGAACATTGTTAATAACCCTCATAGCCAAAAATGACAATGCCTTTCCCCAATAGAGAAGCAGGAATTTGTCTGAAGATGATGATTTGTCTGAAGATGATGAGGAAAAGAAGCTGAAAACAGAACTGGGAGCTTAAATGTATCGTTGCTATAAAATCACTGGCACTGCTTCAGAACTACAGTCAAGGAGAAAGAAGCCTGAGTTCAACAGAAGGGAAATTAATGCACTCCAAAACAAGTTAGTGGAATTATCTTAACAGTTCCTTAATTTATGAGCTGAAAAAAACAGTGACAACCAAACTAAGGAAGCATCAAATGCAGCTTCCTCTGAAGACATTGGAAGATATAAATACAAGCAAGAATGGATTGAATTGAGTTTCTCTTGAGGAATTAATGGATGGTTAGAGCAGGTACAAAAGAGAGGTTTCATTGATCAGAAAGAATGCACCTCTGTGCAGCAAGAACTAAGAAATTAAATCTGAGTTTTAAAGGGACAGGTTGATGATCTTGGGCACAGTTTTCAGGCCAGACCTCCTCACTCAAGGAAATTGGTTGGCAAAATCAAAAGAATGCTGGATACATTTGTAAGACAACTTGGAGAAATGAGGCTTGATAAACAGAAACTAAAATAGAAGATTTAATGAAAATGCTGCTATAGCAAAATAACTCTTCCGGCAGCTATGAGACAGATACTCATGAAAGCTGTAATGAGTTTGATGAGTAACTTGCTTTTAATCAGCCAGCTTTTGCATGATGACTTTTTAAAATATGCAGTTTGGTAATAACACAAGCAAAATTTTTTAAGTAGCAGCTGGAGAATATGGCAGGAAACCTGAGGTAACAGAGACTTCAAAAATACTACTTGTTTGCATATTAGTCAGTTACTAGGTGGTTTGGTTTACCCATATCTTGATTACATATTAACTGATGTGTTAAATGCCACATTTGTTCAGATCACCAAAAGAAGCTGATTAGCATTGTGCCAATAATTTAGCAATTTTAACAGAAAGCCGAAGAGTCTGCTGGGATGCAGTTCCTCCTGGGTCCAGAGGCACGGTAGTCATGACACCAAATGCCTTCACAATCTGTTCTTCCTTTGCTGTTAGAGATATCAGGCTCAAAATGAATGTTCTTATGCAGTCACTTGAATTTTAGGCATTTCCAAACCATTTCTCATCAGTGAATGTGATCTCAGTCAAGAAGTGTCCATTTTTGTCTCTGTTCACATTGAATTTCTGGGCAGCTGTGTTTAGAAAATACAACAGGGCAGCTCTCCTGTATGTTGCTGTCTCCATCTAAGGCAATCGTTTGTGGGCACTCATCTGTGCAGGAGAAGCATGTCCCCAGGCATCCTTGGGAGCAGGATCTCAGGAGGCTTAGGCAGACTGGTTCATTCAAAAATCCAAACAGTTGTTTTGTTGGGAGAACTCCAAGGTGGCAGAATGCAGTAGCTATAGCAGAGACCAACAGAGGAGGGCTTATAGAAGTGCAGTTTTGGACTCGAGTGCCCACATTTTTCCCTAGCTACCCTACAGTCACCTTGTCTTTTGCAGGATTTTTGGACTGAAGAATCATTATTAAAGATTCATTATAAGTTCCAATGAAAAAATAGAACTGAATAGTCTTGTTACTGTTCCACCTGGCCTTCCCACCAAGAATATCTATCAAATAGCTTTTCTGGTCCCAAGTCTTGGGACCCTAGCAGCTTTCAAGCTTCCTGAGTCTGAACAGATCCTGCCTGACCTCTCTTGCCTCTCCTGTGAACATTTTTAACTGATCTCCCAGGGTCTTTTGCATCCTTTTCCCCAGTCTTGGCTTCTAGGCTGTCTTTCTTATCCCCCCTGACAGGTGGTATCTATGACAGCCCTCTTCTCTTAGACTGCACTCTAGAAATCCAGATTTGGAAACTTGGTCCTTCGCATTACAGCCCGCTCAAGGTTCTGTTGCCTGTCCATGGCAATGAGACATCACCAGGGCTGGCAAGGCATGATGCGATCCCTGCTTAACCCTTAGATGAAACAAGTACTTTTCCTGATGGTTTCTTCTTCCCGTTCAAGAAGAAAGATGTAGTGACAAAAAGAGTTTGTTCTGGACAGTCTTAATTTTTTAGAAGCAAAATACTCACAAAATATTCACAAAATATAAAGGTATATAGAAATCATGAGAGAAGTATGCCAATGTATATTAATCCCTCATCAGTTTGTTAGCCAAATCATGTTTTCCATTACAGTAGTTTATAATTTGACCAGTGTCGGGCCACATACCCTGCAATCTAATGCAGTCATGTTGTCAGTGGCATATTCTTTTGCTAGACTTCTTACATGGAAACTCCTTCATTTATAATCAATGCTCTCTCTTTAGTTTACCAGTAGCATCCCAGTGCTGACCTGCACCCCAAATCAAGAAGGAACCATATTTCACTAGATAATGAAATAATGCAGAGCAGCAGGCAGTCTTTGTCCAAAGGTGCTTGTCGTACTTCAAGCAAGTGGCAGGCAGGGAGAACTGTGAGGGAAGATATGAAAGCCGTGGGTAGGACTGTGTGGTTGCAGTGACTCAGCCTGTGTAATTAGGATTAGATGGTGGCTTTCATGTCATTACTTTGTGTAAGGGGGAGTGCACAGGAGGCGCACCAAGGAAAGTTTGCTTCAAGAAGCTGTAGTCTTTCATGGGAGTCTTTGTGCCCACAAGAATGACTAATTCACTCATGCACCCTGCCCAGTTTATTCCCCAGGACAGATCTTTCAGCGCCCTTCCCACAGTACTGACTCAAAGCAAGAAGGGCTGGCACTCCCGTGCTACAGACATTGCTGGGATGCATGAGGAGGAAGGAACTGACAGTCTAAATTCTGGCTCCAAGTAGAAGTCCATCTTTTATTTATACACACACTTGAATATTAGGTTACTTCAGTAAATGAAAGAGTACAATGTGTTTCGGTGTGCATGTGATAGAGATGACAATTAACTGCAATATTTCAACACAGTCAGGGGTAAATACAGGTGAAACACAGGGTAAATACAAGGGGCAATGGTTTTAAACTGGAGCAGGGTAGGTTTAAATCAGACATTAGGAAGAAGGTCTTTACAATGAGGGTGGTGAGACACTGGCACATGTTGCCCAGAGAGGTGGTGGAGGCCCCATCCCTGGAGACATTCAAGGCCAGGCTGGATGAGGCTCTGAGCAACCTGATCTAGTTGAAGATGTCCCTGCTTACTGCAGGGGGTTGGACTACATGACCTTTAAAGCTCCCCTCCAACCCAACACATTCTGTGATTCTATGCTATGAAAAGAGTTTATCTGGTTCTAGTTTCAGCAAGTTTATGTAGTTCTCATATATGTCGTAAAATTAATTCATACCTTTTTTTATTTATTTACTTCTTCAGCACTAATATAATGGTAGCTAAATAACCTATTGCAATAGCAAAAGTAACTCCCAAAGATAGCTGACAATATAGTAAGGCTTTTGACAAATGTGGTTTTGAGAGTGTACTTTAAAAGAGTTGCTGTTTTCAAACAGACACTGAAAAGAAACTGTCATTTTGGTGATAAGATCTTCCTTAATATTTTCTTACTAATGAATACATAACAGAATGATCTCTGATATTTTAAAGGATTCAAGTTACTCCTTAATGTCAGATCACCATGAACAGCTTTTTTTAAATGTGAACTTTGTATTTCATACAATCCCAGCTAGTTTAGGGATAGGTCATAATAAATCCTGGCACATTAAATCCTGAAACACAGCTGGTTAAATACAATACTTGCTGCAAAGTATTGCAAAGGAGAGGTCTTCTATTCATTCATTAAAAAGGCTCCAAATCCAGGATTATGTTCAGAAAACAAAAATAAGTCATACCCAAGGAAATATAATGGCTTGGATTTGGGAACTGGGTAACCAGTAGCAACAGGTTTTTCTTTCTTTTCTTTTAGTGGTGATGTAGCAATATTTGTTCCTTGAAATGGCTGCTTGCAAAGGTATCAAAAAATATAAGTATTGCAAAAGAAATCAAACATTAGGAGCTAGATGATAAACCATTAAGAAATCTATAAACATGAAGTGCATTTCCCTACAAGCCATTCCTACTGCAGCAGCATAAACATACACAGTTCAACAATAAAAGGTTTCTTTATAATACAACAGCTGAATTTACAGTGATCTCAGTTCTCAAGTCATGATCTTAAAATGTGCCCTAAAACCGACAGCAGGGAGACTAATAAATACAACATTTTATTGCTTTATGACACGAACATCGTAATGTTCCAGGCAGTGAAAGATACTCCAGTACTGTAATTCACAACTTTACCCTTGATACCTAGCAGCCTTTTAGCCTCTACTGAAGGAAAATCCCTGGAGACAAAACACCAACTTGCTTACCTTCTTTACAAATAGGGCACTACTACAGCAAATTGTATTTTCCTTTAAAGCATAATAGCAATGTTCATTTTTGCTTCATCTCACCTAGGTCAGGAGAACTATTTGTTTATACGTTTTGATAAATCTTGATTTTATAAAACCAGAACTACTATTAAATGTCATACTGAAATGGCCATTGAAATGAAAAGTGTTAGACAGTATTTTTTGTTGAGAGAATCTTGGTGCTATGCTGATAGTTACTGAAATAATAGTAGTCATGATTCCTATCACTACATACAAATCGGTCATTCTGGACCTTTTATGGGACCTAGTAAAAGAATACAGCTCTAAATTTGTTGACATACACAATTTGTTCCTGTGGAAATGAAGAGGAATCCAGGCTGGGGCGGAGGTAACATAGATGTACAGATTACAGAGACAGATAGGGAACTAGAAGGGGGAAACCTTGGGGTAGAAAGATGTTTGGGAGAACATGGTACAGGAGGTGAGAGAAAAGCAAATAAAGTCTGAAACTAAATCTAGGTCTGAAAAACTAGGACTCCAAAATACAGGTGCCCATCTCCATAGCATACAGAAGACTTCCTAATGGTTATCATATGCCAGGTTCTGGAGGGGACTATGTAACATGGAGTTTTGTACTCCTTCCTATGCCTAGCCTATACTGTTTTCGTTGCCTGCTCTTGTCTCCTTCCCAGCTCAGACCTCTCTTTCTCCCTGTCTCTTCGTCCGGTTGTTCCTCTCACCACACAGCAGCCTTGGCTGGACAGAGCGTCTTCCATTCTGGAAAGCCAACAGCCAAACTCTGACGAGTCTCCACTGTGCTCCTGAGAACTGACTTCTATTTTAGGTTCATCATTTCTCTAAAATACATTTTGCAGTGATGGCAAAAGGCACATTTTGCTTGTAAGCACCCACCCTTCCTGCCAAATTTCCCAGCCCTGCTTCAGAGCATGGGCGTGCAGAGCTTCCACTGAATGACTGTATTGCTTATATTAACATGGAGGGGAACATGAGTATTTTTGCCTCATACAGTTCTCAGATATGACTGAACTTTCCAAAGGTTTATGTCTGAATATAAAAAAAAGATTAAGTGATACATTAATGAACACAGGGTTTTATAAGGCAACGTGCCAGGCAAAAATAAAGATAGGCTTCAACAGCTTGCCCTGTTTAAAGTACCATGATCTGATAGGAGCAAAGATACAGCTGAAGAGCCTAAATACAAAAGCTGAGAGGAAGTCTTTAGAAGAGATAAGCAAGTGTAAAGAAATAAAATTAAGAAATGGAAAATCTATAGCAGGGAAAAATTCTTCCCAGCATTGAAATTTGATTAGCTGCAGAATATTGTTCCTTTGGGGATGGTGTAAGCCCCATGACTCATCACCTAGCCTATAAAAATAGGTTAGACAAAATATTAGAACCTTATGTCCTGCTGAATAACCCTGTGCTCTCAGAAAGGTGAACCAGATGACCGAATATGACTTTTCCATCTGCAACATCCATGAATCTGAGAGCATTTCCATATTACTCTGCTATGGAGTTTAAGACTCTGGTTGAACAAAATAGAAACCTCACTGAAAGACCTGTTTCTGTCATCAGTGCTCATGACAATTAGCACCTTGCTCCACAGCAGCCCTCTCTCCTATGAATTCCCCTCAAAACTATATTCCAAGGCAAGAAGCTCATGGAAGAGAAGAAAATAAATGTGAAACTCCTTGTGTAGCAATCCAGAAAATGCCTGAATTTCTTCACATGGGATAGAAAATGCTAGGAAAGGAAAGGAAGGAGCAGGCACATGATCTGCTGGAAACCTGTTCTGAAAATTATGGCTAGTCACCCAGGTCAGCACCTCATCCTGCAGCACCGCATCTCCTTCCCATGATCAGTGCTGCTGGCTCAGAGGCCTTATCATGCTGCTTACTCACTAGCAAGCGTACACCTCCTCTCTCATCAGTGGAGGAATCTTTGTAAGACACTTTAACGATGATTCAAGAAGCAGAATTAATTTACAGTTTAAACGGCCACACAAAGCGCCGTCCTTAGAAGTACTCCTAATTGGCATGAGTAACCTGCAGTATGAGAAAGGTCAAATGCAAAGTCGGTACAGAAAGCTTCCTGCAGCAATGAAAGCAGATTGTTCAGTAAGAAAAAAGGCAAAAGCAAGGAAAAACAGAGGGTGATGAGAATTTTCATATTCAGTTATAAAAGTGCAAATGCTATACTTCTTATAGAGGGCTGCACGTCTCACTGCAATAGAATTGAAACGAGAGAATTTTCAAAGCAATGAACTGCAGGAGGTTCAATAAAAGGAGTGCAAAAATTTGTGTTGGTTGGTGGGGAGAATGAGGTTTAACAAATGGATCTGTTGCAAATGGTGCTTTTATTAAGCATTTATAGAAATGGTTATTTGAAATTAATCAGGCAGGTGAATTTTAATACTTAACAGGAAAAAATAGATACTTTAGTTGCCTTCTAGGAGTAATCATTTTAGATTATCTGGTTTAAAATTTAGAACCAGCATTATGAGGACTGAGTCTTGAAATTACCATTTTGAGGTTACTTTCAAATAACAGGATCTATGTGAAATTCTGGACCTTTGATTTTGACCAAACCAGATGTAGAGACATAAGCTTGTGGTGAAAGCATCGTTTCTGGAACACCAGTTTCTGTCTGGCCTGATACACAACCTCTGTCATTCGGATTCAGCAGGGATTAAGCAGTGTCCTTCAACTGGGAGCTATGACTGGTGGGTGCATGCTGATCATGGATATGCCCCCCCCCAAATCTAAAATTTATTTGGTGCTTAAATGGCAGAAGCTGGAACTTCTTGAAAATTGTAGACTATCGAGTTCATACTCTTCTAAGTCTCATTGATTTAATGGATACAGGTGTTTGCATTTGAAAACATTCAGATATTGCTGATGACCAAAACTGCTGGTTCACGACAAGTCTTTCCGATTCTATGGGCAATGTCCTGAGTAGAGGAAAATTTCCCTAGAAATTGAGTTGTATCAATCACTACCAGCTAGCTGAGGTTCTTCCTGAATCCATCCCTCTCCTTTTGTTCCCCTACAGTATAATATTGTATCAGATGCTAGGAACTAACATTTGCATACAATTTGCTTTTAATTTCACAGAAGTTGCCAACTAATTATACAGCTTGAGTTTCCACAGTTAATATAGAGTCGAATTTTGCATTTAAAGCGGGAATTCAGCCACTTTTGTTATGCATGAGGAAAGAAGCGTAACTTTTGTAATGATGACATTCACTCTCCATTTTATGAAATGTAACTAGTAAAGCAAAGACCATAAAAGAAAGGTTGGGGGATTTTCTCCTTTCTTTTTTAAGGCCAGTAAAAAGGAAGAAGCTGGCAGTGGCAAAGCACAGAGAAGACAGAGAAGTGGAGATGACCTGAGGACTGGCATGACAAAAACGAGAGGGTACAGAGGGGTATCTGGCACAAACTGTTATGTGAGCAGTTTGGCTTGACTAACGTAACAAATTGTGAGACCCAAGACTTAAATGCAACTGGAGAGAATAACAGAGTTCAAAATAGATTTATCATCATGATGGAGCAGAAGATGGGTAGGTAACCCAAGACTGAGAAGTACCTGCTAGGGAAAAGTAGCAGAAGAATCCCTGGCTTAAACGGATTACCTCTGGAAGAAGGTAAGGACAGAAGAAAGAGAGGAAGAAAGCTACAAGAGAAAAGATATCACTGAGGAGGAAATTGGCTGCACTAAGGGGAAACAGAAAATGAGAACTATAAAGCAGCTCTTTCCCAAAAGAGGGTGGAGAAGAAATTATGAAAATAGGCAGGGAATGAAACAGAAGGTGGCATAAGGATGACAGACAGAAAATCATGAGAAAGAGGGCCAAATACAGAATGATATGCAAACTGAAGGAAGAACATGCAGGGGAGGAATTTCATATGAACAGCAGCAGAAGCAGCAAGTTTACGTGACTCCTTAAGAGAAATTGATGGGCTGTCCACAGAGCAGATTCAGACAAGGGGAGTGGATCAAAAATGTGAGCATTTTTCTGAAAGGGATCATCACAGGAGTGGAAGAGAAGGCAATAGGATGCATGATACTGTCAGGCTCCTGCTGGGATGACTCAAAGACATACACAACTGGATAGGACTGGGAAAGAGATAGGGGGATTCAGTCTCCACTGCAATTCTTCTAGTCCCAGAAGAGACAAAACGGTGGACAAAATGTCCAAAAAAAAAAGTACAAAAAGGTATTCAGAGAGAGAGAAAAAAAAAAAAACAAAACAACACAAAACCTTAAGAATGAATACTACTTCATAGAAGAAATGTTTCTGACTTCCTTCTGTTTCTCCTGTATTCAGAGACACAGAACTTGAAAACCCTAATTAAAAGAAAATTTAGAAAAACTCTCAAAGTGTGTAACTTACTGAAGGCATCTCTCTTGCTACCAACAATCCTCAGGATTCCACCCGCTGGCTAAACATCTGGGTTGAAATGGGAGCTGAAAGCCAACACTAGATATGGGGACTCCTCAAAAATAGCCTATTACACTTAGGCAGTTCTCGATGATGAACGCTGCCCTGAGTGCAAGTAAGACAAAGGTCTGTGAGTCTACATCTGTTTTTCAAGCCTCTGTCTGAAGTTAACTCTCCCAAGCCTCAGTTTTAAGACAATCATTTTTTCTCAAGTATGATAAATTTTGGTATTTTTTAAGTATATAATAAAACTGCCATATTTAAAATATTTAATTTGCCAAAACCCCAAGGAATCCATGTATGCTTCTGTTAGGTTTCCCAGGTTCTTTCTCTATCTTTAGAAAACACAAGAGCTGTTCTCAATTTCCAGAATAGATTGAGAAAGTTAAGAACACGGGTCTGATTAATTTTTCTGATTAATTTCTAAATTGGCAAATGAGAAACTTCATCTTGTGATAAGTTTAATCACTTACCATTTTTAATCACTACTGAATGCCAGTACCAGGCACTAGCATTAAAATATCCACTCTAAACTTACCTTACCTGAGGGGAGTAGAAATGTTTTTTGGAAACACAGAGTATTTTTATCTGATCCTACACAAAATATGTTAGATTTGGCAGAGGGAGAAAGGGATTGTTTTCAATGCTGATGATAAATGAAGAAAGACAACTCATTTATAAAAGAAATGTATTGTGTGCTCTTGAAATAGGAGTCATCTTCTCAAATAATCTGACAATCAATATGTTTTGATCCTTTGAAATCTCTTTGGGAAAATATAATCTCTGCAATAGACCTGAAGTTATAATGATAATTATTTTTTAATATATATATATATCTTCCAACATTTACTTCTCCTGCAAGGCCCACATTTTGGGAAACATAGGTTTTCATGCACAAATGAAGAGATTTTGTCCAAAGGATAAGTCATGTTCTTTTATATCCCCCTCCCCCTAAACTTAAAAAGTAAAGAGTATGAATAGCAAAAATAAAAGATAAAGAATTATTCTTTTGACTATCTGACATATTCACAGGGCCTTAGTATTTACTCCACTCAGGCACAAAAGGATTATTAACACTGTTATTACTATCAACTTTCCTCCAAATAAACTAGCAATTCATCGTATTTGAAAACATTTCTCAGAATGACAAGGTATGTTTGTGTGTTGTAAGCATTTTATATGCAGAAAGAGAAACACAAACACAGAGTTTTCCATTCTGAAATGTTTAGCCTCAGATATGGACATCTGCTACCATGATGTTTTAGATCTTACTAATTTAAAACAGAAGAGTGACTTACATCTACGTGTAAAAATCACTTCAGATGTTCCTTCTTCAGCTGTTCCAGCCCATCTGCAGTTACTGGTTACCAACATCCAAGGAGATACCTTGCCAAAGCACATAACCACTGGGAAAGAATTATAATATTCTTCTAATCCAAGTATGTGCTTTTCCTTGGAGACTGCATTTTGAAATCATATTATTTGCTGTTTATAAATGTCAGTCATGCTCTTAGACAATTTGAGTTTCCTGGGGTAAAGAATTAAGGATTTTTAGAAGAAGTCATAGAGAGTAAGCCAAGTCTAAATTAGTTCCAACTTTCAAACATTATCAGAATCATAAATGTAATTTAATTGGGATATTAATTATTGCAGTGCTTCTCCTTTCAATCTGTTGTGACCTCCATGGACAGCAATACATATCAATGAATGAAAATGGCATCTTTTCTGAGCTGCATTTCACGATTATTATTTTTTTAATACTTTATTTACAAAAATTACCTGGAAGTTTTCATTATTAGATTCAGACTCTACAGCAATTGCTTTCTCATGAAAAAGTACTGAAACTCCTAGAATATTAGAAAAGGCTGCGATGTTGGGATATAGTCTCCTAACCCAATAAAAGCAGCAGGTACTGGAGATCACTGAAGTCTGCCAGGAGTACCATCAGGCACTACAATGTGCAAAACAATGGAGTACATCGTGCACTGTCAAAATTTCTTCTCAGCATCACTATTTACCTATCGTCACTGAAGTTTTCCATAGGATGGTTACATTGCTAACAAATCACATGCCATCAAGATGAAACAATGCCATCCTTTGCCTTGCTCTCAATAGAACCTAGTGGAAAGGCAGCGGAGTTGCCAACAAACTAGTAATTTCACTTGGTAGGAGCATTCATTCCCTTTTTCTCCCTCCCGTTTCTCCGCTCCCCTCCCCTTCCATCTTTCTCCCAGGGAGAAGGCTAAAATGACCTGTACAATAACATAAGGCTGTGTCATAACCTCCCACAGTAAATAGCGGATAAAGGAGAAAATAGCCCCAGGACAAGACAAACAGCCTGTCCTTTCTGATGCTTTTCTTTTGAAGAGTGAATATGGAGCTACGTGAGGAAGCCAGACTCCCAAATTCTTTGCATTCTAGAGGTTCGACACAAGACATTCTGCAGCCTGTCCAATTTCTCCTTTCCAGCCATATATTTTCCATCGGGAAACCACACAACATAATATGTAATAGGAAGCCTTGCAGACACACTGTATTGGCTTCCACTAGGTTTTGCAAGAAAAATGCTGAACAAAGCAGTTAGTTAGTTCTCAGACCTGCCCCATTTCTGTCCAGACATATGTATGAGATCTTTCTGAGACCCATCAGCATGCAGAATGGAACTGGAAAGAGGACAAAGGCACATAATAAATGGGTGCTGAACTAATAACTTTTCTACAGTGCAGTATCAGCTTAAAATAATAATTAGTAACTTCAAATAGGTGACCTCACTACTGGAGCAATGAAAGTGTATTTGCCTTATAGAAATATTAGTGACAAGTCATTAGAGTGACTTAAGATCAGGCTGTATAAGCTGGAGACAGCCTGAGCTACGTTGCATTCTGTTGAGCTCTGATTTTGCCATCCATTCAATTGCAAAAGAAGTAGAAAAAACTGCAGCCACAGTGGGCAAATATGCCACTGGAGCTGCATAACTGATAACCTGCATCCCGGGAACAACTAGACTATATGGGTGTAGTCATGTACAGAGAATTTTCATCATTAAAGCAAAGGGGATTATAGAAAATATGAAGACAGGCTTATCTCAGATGCGCAGTGAGGAGACGAGAGGCAATTGTCACAGCTTGCAGGAAAAGAAATTCCAACTGGATATATGGAGAAAGTGTTCACTGTGGGAGTGGTTAAGCACCAGCACTGGTGCTCCAAGAAGATATCGAATCTCCATCCTGGAAGTGTCTTGCCCTCAGCTGGGCCAGACCCTGAGCCACCTGATCCAACTTGGGTATGAGGTTGGACTAGATGATCTCCAGAGGACCTGCCTAAATGGATATTTTTTATGAAGTTAGCATTTCTACACAAAGGTTCAAAATCAATTATCTATATCACTTTGATTTTAACATCTATCCTTACCACAATTTTACCAACCAGGAAGGAAAGCACGTGAAACTGTAGATAAACCTCATCAGGTCTAAAGCACACTACAGTATCTACCACCCCCAGCTTTGCTTCTGACCAGAGCCAGTTCACGTTTTTTCAGCCAATTAGACAAAAGAAATTTTGTTGCCCTGAGGATTAGAACAACTTTGCCGAGCTTGTAGTTCCAGCCAAGAGAACCAGGAGCAGGGATCTGATTTTGCCACCCCCACCCCTGCCACACTGGCGGTGGCTTTTATCTGCCTTTCCCCAAAATTGGCTCGGCAGGCCCCAGTCACGGTTACTCAGCAAGCTGACTGGCTCGTGCTACCAGCACATATATCCAAGACGTCATTCACTGAATAAGTGCTAGGTCGAAGTGCAGCTTAAGGCAGGTCTACTCTACTCTACTCTGCTAGCAGAGCCACGCTGACCACATGCCTTGAGTCTGCAAGTGAGGAAGAGCAGTGAATGCAAACACCTTCCTCAGGTGAAGCACTGTCTGATCTCCACAGGAGAGATGAAACATTACCAGCAACCAGAGTCCTTTAGGCAATAAAAGGTCTTCTATCTTCCCTACACAAACCTAGTACTGACTACGTCTATACTGCAAATAAATTGGTGCAGAGCTCTTTGTCTCCCTTTGTCCTCTTTCTGCCCTTTAAAAAGGCTGGCCCTGGCCATACTGTGCACTTGAAACAGCTCCTGGACTGCTCCCAGAAGTTGTCAAGGAAAGGCAACTTTTACCAAAGCAAAAGTTGTGTCAAGGAGTCTCCTAACAGCTAGGCAGCACAGAGAACTGCAGTCCAGCACCTGGGCCAATGACTTGGGCCTGTTTGCTAGTATAAAAAGAGCTAGCTTGCCTTAGATATATCATTTACCAGAGCTTTGAGTACGATGTGCTCTGCAGAAATCTCCACCTCTCACTTCTATATAGTTCAGAGGTTTGCCAAAGATCTTTGTTTCAGCTCCCAACCTGAATTTCTCCTTCCCTGTATCATGCCATGGTACGGAACTTAGCACATAGGTAAAATTTCACATCAGTGATGAGATAGACTACTGAAAACGGTTAGCCAAAAGTTCATTCCAGCAGGCAATTGTATAGCAACCAATGCAATAGCAAACAAATGATGAATCATATTATATTCATGAAATACTGTAGGCAGCTCCTCTTCACAATATGATCTAATCTGTGGCAGGAATCTTCTAGAAAATTTGGAATTAACTAGATGAAGGTACTAAGAAGATGAATCAGCTTGAATAAAGCACTTCAGAAGGCAATTGGAACCAAAAGGTCATACACAAGGATCAAACCTTTTATTTGCTAGGAAAGTAGGAGGAAGTACGTCCCAGGGGGGTATTTCATGAGCAAATGACCTCCAAGTGCGGATATTGCAAGTAAAAGTCCAATACTCATCTAGGTTTGCATTACAAGGAATTTGCTTGGGAAGAGTAAGGTACGACGAGTATGAAGCCCTACCCAGCACAGCTATACTGACAAAAGACCTTACAGGAAACCCAACATTTTTTCTAAATAATAGCTTGTTTCCCCTAGGGACAGGTGAGTGGGAGGCCACAGTGGCTTTGCTACATGTATAAATTGAAAATCTTTGCCTTTATAGCCCTAGTGCTAATATACAACACCTATGCCTTTTCATTCCAGTAAAGTACTCCTTACGCAAACACAGGTTAAAGGTTAACATTCTCTTGTAAAATTTTCCAGACTTTTATGTTTTAAAAAGCACATTTCAGATAAAATTGGATAATCTGTGTGCATTTCTGAAGCTGTCATCCAAGCAAAATTCTTTTGGCATGGCCAAGGCATGACCTCTTGAAGGAGATACTATAGAATAAGCATATCTGTTTCATTCTCCTTCAAATGCAAGTAGGATGCATATGATTTACTGCATAGGAAACACTAACATATAAACAACCTGAACGTGTTGCTTGTTCAGGTTTGTAAGCTTCGGAGTAAAAATTAGTAAAACAAAACTATAAGAAACCAATCAACCATGTTCTCTAACAGTTAATAAGGCTGAGTGTCCTGGTTTCAGCTGGGATAGAGTTAATTTTCTTCCTAGTAGCTGCAGTGGTTTGGATTTAGTATGAGAATAATGTTGATAACACATATTGTTTTAGCTGTTGCTAAGTAATACTTACATTAAGTCAAGGATGTAATGTTTTTTTGTTTTTCAGCTTTCCATAGAAGCTGAGGGATCATAGACCGGACAAGCTGGCCAAAGCAATACTCCATACCGTGGACATCATGCTCAGTGTATAAATACAGGTTGGCTGGGGGGAGGCAGGAATCCACGACTGCTGCTTGGGATGCGATGGGTGTGGTCATCAGGTGGCAAGCAATTGTACTGCACCACTTATTTTGTATATTCTTCTATCATTATTTTTTTTTCCCTTACTACTCCGTTAAACCGTCTTTATAGCAACCACAAGGGTTTTTTTCCCTTTTCCTCCCTCTTCTCCCTACCCTGCTGGGGCAGGTGGGGGGGATGGTGAATGAATGTCCGCGTGGTCCTAGTGGCCAGCTGGGGTTAAACCACGATGCTGAGTCACATCTCTTGGAAGAGTTTGATACTTGCCATATATCTGCACACAAAAATAGCCCCACTGCTGGCATACCCCACTGCTGGCAGTGTCTGTAACCGCTTCTGCAGCATTTTCCTCCTCTGGTAAGCATGCTAGACTACCTGCTGAAGCCTGTCATTTGACTTAAAACAAATTAGTCTCTGGGTTCTTGGTCAGAGTACTTCGAGCATGTTATTTGAAATGCAAAAATCATTTTTTTCTGCTGACTTACCAAAAATGTTCCATATAAAAGATTAGGCTTAACTGGAATAAGATTTATTCTGGCCAAGTTTTTGGCTTGGTATCATGCAGAAAGCTGAGTAGCTACTGTCTTATAGGGGCCCCCTGAATGGTGACCAAGTTTATCTAGCAATTGCCTTCAATCATCTGCCAAACATGGGGACAGGCAGAAATGTCTTCACAGTCTTGAACCAAAACTGGAGGGGAAAGAGTTGAAAGAGGACTGCGATGAGGAAGCAATTAGCAGAACTGCAAGGGTTGTGCTTTTCAGCCAGGCATGTGTTCTTTTGTTTATCCGGGTTTATAAGTGAAGATTACAAGAGGAGCCAAATTGTAAAGAACAAATTGTACATCTTTAGTACTTAAGTCCCACAAATATGTAATTCTGGATGTATTAGAAATACTGATCCTGGGCCAAGACGGAGTCAGTTAAGAACACTATAATAAAAAAGGAGAAAAGCAAAAAGGAAGTATAAATAATATATTTCCATACCACAAAAGAGCTGTAGATCATCTTAAGCAATTGTGATCTCATGGGCTTTTCACATTAAATTCCATTTTCTTCCACTATATTACTTACGGGACAGAAAAAACCTCTACAGGATTTTAAGTATCCTTCATGAAGAATGCACTAGTTTCAAATGAAATCTCTATATTTATTCATTTATATAAAATATGGCAAAAGGCAGACCTGTGCTTCTCTGTGGCAAAAGTCCTTCCCTTCCACCTACAGGCACAAAGGATACATCTGTCTTACGTTTGTGAAGGATGCCCCAAGGCAAGGTTCAAGACCAAATGCACAGTTCATACAGACAGAAAGTACAGCCCCAGGTGCATCCAGGGGCCACTTTATGAAGCATACCACATGCTCAGGCACCTCCAACACCTTAGTGAGCTACTGGACATCTTAATACGCACCTTACAGGAGAAAGGCTCCCCATGGGCTGCCTGTACACAGCCAGTGCAGCAGTTGTGTGGAAGAGAAGTCCATCCTAACAGTGGTGTTCACAGTTTTTTCTTACACCACTCGCAAAGCATGACATAGGTAAAGCCATAGGATTCAAGATCCATGTGACTGCAATTCTACTGATCAAGAAAGAGCAAGATGTAGAAAGTTTCACCTGTTTCCTTCCACTTTGTCTCCTTCGATCCAAAGCACAAACTAGTTCAGAGCAATGGTCTAGAAAAAGACTGGGTCTGGCAGATGAACCCACAAGTGAGGCAACTGCCGCCGTAAAGACGAAAGGGAGCTACTGGCTAGTGCTCACAGGCATGACCACAGACAGAATACACTACACTGACATAGGCATCTGAAATAGTGGATAAAGGAGTCCCTTTCTTTTTGACCAGCCCAGAAGAGCCCTGTCTTGTGCAGATTCTGGGAGATTTGCATATGAGTTTTTTCTGGTTTTCCTGTGTCATTTCATCACATGTTTTTTCTAAAACAAGGCACATGCTATAACCCGATCTGCAGCCCACTGGCTGGGTCTTTGCTGTTACACAGCAATTCCAAAACAGTAATGTTCTATGATTTGTGTTTCTCCATGTATATCTTTTACCATTTTTGCTTAAATAGCTTCTGCACTATCCTTTTCCCTTAACACTTGTTCAAAGACAAGTTGAACCATCTCTTTCGCTACTCTGCTTTCTTACCTGAAGATAGGTGTCAAGAAGCATCAGGTTTTCATTCCTAGTACTACATTAAGATCTATGATTCATGAATGCCATGTTTCCATTTATGTAAACTTGTGATTAAACGTCACCTCCTAAACAACAACAAAACAAAACAGTAGAATATGGAGTGGATCAGAAATCTCTGACTAATTTCTCCTTATTCCTTGTTTTAAATGTATAAAATTTTTGCCTTTGTTGTTATTATTTATTTGATTTGTACTCACAGTATTTGATTCATCCTCAGATGCACTAGAAATAGCCTTCTTTACTTGTTTAACACAGGAGAGATATTGGTCTTAGCTCATATTTGAAAATGAGTAATGCCACTGCTCAGTATCTCAGTCCTTGTAAATTCCCACTCACTGTGGGTGAAATTAATCTGCCCAGACCTATGCATCATTTTAGACCCCAGAATAGGGTCTATCGGGAGCTGGCATGAAGATGATATTTAACCCTTCCCATCAGACACTGACAAGTCACCTACTAGTTTAAAGCCATGAATTTGACAACGGCTGTCATCCCAGACCCTTGTCCCCATAAAGATGCAGCAGCCTCCTCACAGCCTTCGTGTTACAGATCCAAGCTTGTGACTTAGACCCATAAAATGATGTAGACCTCTGAAGTAAGGCATAACCAGAGCTTCAGGCAAAACATGCAAGCCTCATGACCTCTGTCTAACAAATCTCCTAAGTAAATCTTGAAGACACCTAAGATTTGGGGCATACAGTTTAAGGGGTGCTTCTGGTTCAGCTCACTATCTGTGCAGACATGACTCAGAAATATCACTGCTGAATTCAGTGCCTGGCTGAGGCCCATCAAGGCCCACGGATGCTCCCTACCTCAGTCCCAAGGTGATGAGTTTAGCCATCATGGTCAAATCACGCCCAACACACCCCAGCAACATCAGGCTACACACCAAGCACAAGAGCAATGATTATGACTGTGTTCAAAACTATGGTCAGCCAAGAGAAAGCTAGCAACGGCGTGTGTGTCTGACGACAGTGTACTTACTGTCTACTGGCATATTTTGATGCCGCTTGCCAAGATTAGGACATGCAGCTCCTAAAATGAGTGGTTCACAACACTCTTTTACAATACACAAAAATATTTTAGTTGGTGACAGAAGGGGCAAAAAGTGCACTGATGCCTCGAGGACTGGCCAGAAGTCTTGTCTTTCAAAACTGAACTCTGAAGGAAATCACAGATCTGGTTCTCCAAAACTTAGACTTTGGTTTTCTCACCTGTTACACTGCTTATTATAACTTTTCACCAACTGAATCTTTGTTCCCGTCTCTCAAATTTCCATCAGCCATCACAGCTTTTCATGGAAGAGTGTTGTCTTCCCCTGACCCCCTGTACAAATTACACATATAAATTAGTGAATTAAAGAGTGAGATCAGGAATGTTCACTGATAATCAAGGACAGCTTTACAGACAAATATCTCAAAGACAGTGGAATAAAGAGCATCAGAAAAAAAGAATCACATATATGTAGTGATACACCAACACCTGCTTTGAAGCTAGTAAAGACTGAAATGTTATTATGTAAAGAATTTTTAAAAATACTTTTATAGGTATTTTACTGCCATAAATTATAATTTTCTTCTACTTAGACTGATCTCTTGCTAATGATAATAATGCTGCCTGACTGATGCAAAAAAATAAATGTAATTGTTAATTTTTAAAATCTTCAAAAAATTTTAAATTGGGTCTCAGTTAAGAATGTGGCATATACAAAATAAATTATGATGTGGTGTATATTACTGGCTGAAGTGACATACCTACAGTGTCATCTTATTAACTTAGTCTTGAAGCCATCCTAGACAAGATAATACAAGTTTACATCCTATAGCATACAATACTGTCATACAGCCTGTACATGAAGTTATCCACATTTCATGGCAACAATGAACAAAGACATCAGCATTTCAAATATCATAGGAATCATCAATGTAATTAGTCACTAACGAATGACTAGTACACATAACAGAATGTACTGAATAACTAATGTTCTACAAACGCTAATGAAAAGCACATCTATAGTTTATCTCATGATTAATATAGCAATTAATTCAGACCCTGAGCCTTCACTCATACTAAAAACAGGAGCGTTAAATCAGAAACTACAGGTCAGTTCTGTTCT
This sequence comes from Larus michahellis, assembly GCF_964199755.1. Classification (NCBI taxonomy): domain Eukaryota; kingdom Metazoa; phylum Chordata; class Aves; order Charadriiformes; family Laridae; genus Larus; species Larus michahellis. The sequence goes on from NC_133930.1 coordinate 64,312,483, forward strand.
CCATCACATCAGCTAATCTGAAGAGCTGTATAATTATAATTAGGAAATACATAATTATAACTCACAGGGTAATTTGATCCAATGATTCAAAATATTTTTTGTATTCAATTAATTTGTATGCTCCCAAGAAAAGCAGAAAACATGAGATCATATACCTGTTAATCCTTTCCACGAACTTTTATATCTTTATGTACCAACCTGAGGTCCCCTACTTAGTCACTGATTTCTTATAGGACAAGATATGTCTCTTTGCAACAGGATTTTCTTTCTTAGCTTCAGAAGCATTCTATATCACATTTACGTTTTAATGGCTATGTATCCTGTGGACTGTAAATTTCATATAGGTGAATTATTAATTTAATTTAGAATTATTTTTCTCTTTAATTAATGTTGCCCGTATTATTTTAATTTTTTGTCATTTCATGAGCATCTTGTGTACTGCTCCTCAAAATGAAGTAGTACAGATTTTCAAATTTGACTACATTTTTAGTGCATCAATTTTAGATGCCTTAAGAAGGCCTCAATCTCTAAGGAAATCTCTTCAACAGTATCCAAGGTTGGGCACCCAAAGTTTGAATCCACAACTCAGACTCACCAGTCACTTCTGGAAAAATCAAATTCTCTTCTTTTTATAACTATGTCTGCTATTTTATTTGACATTCAATAGAATTTAAAATCAATTTCTCTTTCACCAGTTTTCACTGGATGAAAACTGGACTATTTACTGATTTTATCTAACCAGTTCTGTATTTCCAATAGCCATCTGTACCCACCCCAAGTTTTTGCTTTCACACCACCCATTGAAGTTGGAGCTTTCAGCTTCTAAGCGCTGTTTTAGTGAAGGTTTCACCACAATCTTGAAGCTGATCATCCCCCAATACAAAGAAGTCAGATCACCTTTTTAAACAACGTACTACTGTTCTTTCCTGCAACAAATAAATGTATGCTTTGATTGGAAAAAGGCTATTAAACTCAAATTAAAATAGCATACAGGAGTAGGCATGTCCACAACTGGAAATTGTTTACATGGATCTTTCTGATGTAGCAGCGCAAAAGAAGTGTCCAAGAGCTTGTCCAAGGTTGATGCAAACCAATTATTTGTGTGCAAAGCACCCTTGCAGGCAGAGAACAAGGCAGTATATTTGCTGTTCTAGCACTCAAAAGTAAAAGTCAACCCACATCTGAACTGTGCAATGTGAACCTACTAGGAAACCTTTCCAAAGCTTACAGTTCCAGCTGGAGGTTCTTCCACGTGCATGAGGCTTGACTGGGAGGACAGAGGAAGAGTTCTTCAGTTTCTCGTAGCATTATTAAGGTCATCTGTAACCCTCATAATTTCGTATTCAATTATGAGCCAAGTTTAAGAATTAAAATCAAAACTTCTTAGCTCACATAATTGAGGCCAGGTTTTAAGAAAAGCCATGTATATCAAGCACAACATCCCTGGGAGTCCAGTTATTGGTGTCACAATGAGAACTGCTAAGCAACGAGCATAAAAAAAAAAATAAATAAACATGTCCAAAACTGGTTGTTGCAATAGGAATTGAATGCACTTTGCATTACATACTTTTCACATTCTTCAAAAGATCAGACACACAATAGTCAGGAGTCAACATTTTCTCTTGCTTTAGCAAGGCTCGTGATTCTTTGACTCACAGTCCTTCAGGTTATAAATCAGGAGTGGGGTGGAAATGAATTTGTATCAAACTTCAAGGTGCACAATGATGTCTGAATCACTTCCCCAAATCTGTGGTGCTTAGAAGATGGATAGTGTGGAGGAAGAGTATATTTCTGATCAATCCTTTTAAATATTTGGTTGATGTCAATATTCCATTTATTCCAGATTTATTCTACTTAAACAAATCCACAGATGCAGCTACAATCTAAATTATTAGTTGGCTTAAAAGTTGTACTTAAAAAATGTTATTTTAAAATTGTTTTTCCTCTACAACTTCCCAGTGGTCTCTGGGAACTGCTATATACGGTTCTGGCAAACACTGGCTTCGCAGCTGCTATGAGTTATTTATTTATTTATGCGCCATCCCACTTGGCACAATGGGTTTGATTTTGTTAAAGGCACAGTGAATGGGCACAAATCAGGGTTTTCACACGAGTTTGTTACTATCAACTGTTAATGTTAGTGGCTGAAAGCCATTGCTCGGACCCAGAAGGGCAAAAGCCACAGACGTTGCTCAGCCTTCCTCTCTCAAATGTTACTTGTCACTTAAGCTGGAAGGACCATCCCTAACATCTCAGGCTCTTGGCCAACACATGCCTGACCAGGAAAACATCACAGAAATTACTTCAGTGGGAATGTTTGGGTCAGGAAGCATTTTCAGAACCTTAACTTTTGATCTGTCATTTCCAAGCAGGCAGCCGACAAAGCGCTAAGGGTGGATCTTACAGCATGAAACATTTCTCACTGGGAAGGGGCTGAAACTCGACTTTCTTCAGATTACCCAGCAGCAGTCAGATTCTGGGGGGCCTTTCTGTCACTGGTGACTTCAGCTGCATCTGAAGCTGTAATTTCAACCCAGTGGAGTCATCTCACAGCACGCACAGGGGCAGATGTGGTATTGTTCAGCGGTCAGCGATGGGGAACTGCGTGAAGCCTCTTGCTGACGCCGTGCCAGCGGGGCACCCCAACGGTGCCTGACGGAGCACACTAAGATACCTGCCGGTGCTTCATGCCAGTCAGCTGTTTGGCATTTAGGGTTTGTATCATAAAAAAGTTACCCAGCGGATGACATAACTTTGCAGCCCATCCTGGTGGCAAATAGTGACTCTGCTTCCAAGTCAGGCCCTTGGAAGAAGCGCCTGGAAGGTGAGGCAGGACATTTTCTGCTGGAACTGGCCTTTGCAGCGAAAAGCAGGATGAAGTATCCATCTCTGCATGCTGTAATCAAGCTGGCATGTTGTCCAACACTGATCATCACTACAGTTACAGGGCCTGATCTATTTTGGGTCTGAAATTATAAAGAAATGTAGAATTCCATCAATTTGTAGGCTGGCCAGATACTACAGTCACACAAGCATTAAAAATGTGTATGGCAGATCAAGTAACTAAACAGAGGCAGGCAGACAGATATGTGGATTTTGAAATGCAAAACATTACGCCTATCTGTTTTGGTTGAATGACACATCCTTCAGCATAGGATCTGGCACGCTTATCTGTAAAGCACCATGCACATTTATGGTACTGTGTAAGTAATACACTTCAGGCAATAACCACTAACTAACTGAAACAAAATAAAATCACACAAAAATTGTGTCACAAGTACTGTTTTATTTCTTAAGAAAATGTAAACCTAGGAAATAGAACATTCTGTATAAATTGTGGAATAACACCTCTGTATATTACCTTTTGTTGTTGTTGTTAGCAGCACGCACTGTACTATACTGTACTGATTGGAATTCTCAACTAATGCAATCAGTCTGATCACATTAAATGGGAATGTTCCCATAAAAACTGTCTTGCCTATGAAATGGAAAGCTATGCTGTTAATAATTTAAATATCATCTACCAATACTGCAGTATCCCACTGAATAATTCAGAAGGATATTAGGTCTATGTTATGAGATTTCAAAATTAATATTTGCATTTTGCCGCCACCCCTTCTAATCAAGTTTCCATAAATATACTGATGAAGGTAAATGAATGCTTAATTTGTTGTTTTGTGCTAAGTAAGTGCAACTAGTTATCAGGCTAATTTAAAGTTGGGGTTATGTCTAAATAACCATTGCCTCGGTTAAATCTTCTTTTGAATCAGGTTGCTCATGCCACATTGCTACTGAACGCTAAACCATTTTTGAGATCAGAAATGTGGGATCTCTA